>NC_071111.1:23997500-24190000 GCF_024256425.1 Clarias gariepinus
GTGTGTGTTTTTTTCAGTTGAAGTGCGATCAGTACTGGCCTACAGACAGGGAGCCACTGTACTACGGTGACCTCGTGGTGCACATGCTCTCTGAGTCCGTCTTGTCAGAGTGGACAATCCGCGAGTTCAAGATATTCTGTGTGAGTGCAAGACTGACCGTATATACACTTTTCATTTTCATTACAATATTCACAAATTGCACAATCTATATATCTAAGGAGATACGGCAATATTCAAAATACGCAGTCATGACACTAACCTTTGGCCACTCCAAGTTTCCCCGTTAATTCGTGGAGTTTTCCAATCAGCCAATCGTGTCCTGGCAACGTGACGCTGTGCGGTCTGAGAAGCTTTTCTGCTTCAGAGTGGTCAGTTATCCACCTATCTTGCATGACCAGCTATGACAGAGATCCCTGTTTTAGGTTAACATGTATGGTTGTTACATAAGCAGCTCTGGCACCTTGGGCGTAGCCCCAAAAGAACTCTGAAGGTGCTCCATAATGTCTGGCATTAGGATGTTAGTAAGGGCTCCTTTGGGTGCTATGGGTGGCAGGATGGGGCCTTCTATGGATCAGATTTTTTTTTGTCCAGTACATCCCATAGATGCTTGATTGGATTGAGATCGGATCAATAACCTTCGTTTGAACTTTTTTTCTGCTAAGCCCCACACAGAAGGCTGTGATGTACTGTACAAGGACATCCATAAAATTATCATTGCTAAGAAATAATAATGTAATGAAAATGAACGTTGGTCATGAGCTTAGTTCTTGGCTACGTACCCTCCACCTACTGTAAGGCGACACACTTCTCCAAAGGATAGACGAGCTGATGGAGACAGTCTTTGAAGAAGCCTTCTTTTTGGCTTAAGAGCAAAAGTTCCATCTCGGTAATGACTTCGTCATCATCAAACGCCTGCCACTAAGTGGTTTCATCAATTAATGGAAGAGGAAGAGGTCACAGGGTGCGAGGTCAGGGGAGTAGAGGGAATGAGGCAGAATTTTGTATACCAAGTCGACCGCAAGTTTCACGGTTCATGAGATGTTCATGAATTTACTAATTTCCAGTGGCACAATTTGGGCAAATATAAAAAAAAATTTCACGCCATAATAGAAATTTTATGATCGACCCTCAAGCTGAGTGTTCTGGTACCTTTCTACTGTATCATAGCCAGCATTAACGCTTTTCAGGAATTTGTGCTACATTGGCTTTTCTGTCGGATTGGACCAGAATATGTTCTTTGGTCCCCAGAGGCATACATGAGCCCTGGGTGATCCTGTCACCACTTTACTGGTATATAAAATATACTTGACCTTGGCGGGGTGTTAATGTTCTAAATGATGTGGGATTTTTGCTTATCCACATCAGTATGTGTTAATTTATTGTAAATTGTTCTATACTGTAGGAAGGCCAGCTGAGTTACCCGAGGATTGTGCGTCACTTCCATTACACGGTGTGGCCGGATCACGGAGTGCCCGAGACCACCCAGTCGCTCGTTCAGTTCGTGAGAACTGTGAGAGATTACATCGACAGAGTGTCAAACTCAGGCCCTACTGTGGTCCACTGCAGGTACGGGGAAACCACGCTCATTCCTTACATACACACTTTATCACTATGAAATTTTTTCTACTCCACCTGATTTAACTAATCAGCTAATTAACAGGCTTTCCTTAACCTAAGTGGGTGTGATAGAGCAGAGAAGACACTAAAATGTGCAGAGCGGTCTGAAGTGGTCCTCCAGAACCAGAGTTGAGAACCACTAATCTACTCCATACAGTCAAACTCATACTGTATACCCCTACATGTTGGTATCCAGAGATCACAACACTCGGACTGGAGTGTGCTTATGTCTTCCTCCTCCGCGGATGTAGCTAATGTTATTGGAGTTTGATCTCGCTCTGATTTACTTCTTCTTTTATTAGTTTTCCTCTCATCCCACACTGCACGCATCTCCTCCCTCCGTGCCACATTTATTAAAAGTGACGCCCAGCCATGAACTGCTGATTAACCAAATATGGAACATTAATCGCTCTTAAATTTGGACGCCATTGGTATTATTGGTCTAGATGCAGATTAGCTATTAGTCAGTCCCTGAGTTTTTAGATGACTGCAAATTACAGTATATTCAAGTATCTGGGAAGCGGTAGGAGGACAGAAGCATCGTTGTAAATTAGTGAAGATAGTTTATGAGAGAGAGAGAGAGCTTGTGTAGTAATATGCATATTTCCCAACATTAAATGTCAGACGTGGGAGAAGGAAATCTATCAAATTTTTTGCGTGCTGATCATCAGGGGTTATACCGAGCTCTTCAATCACGCTGAAGCGTTTTGTCCTAATTGCATTAGTCCCCTCGGTTACACAGGGTCTGGCGCTGTCTCTGCGGGAGATAATGGATCGACAGTGGCAGCGAGAGTCTGACGAGAGTCAATTCCTGATCCGTGAGGCCGTGTTAGAGTTCGATTAAAATAGGAATGAAATAAGGACCAGGGTTAGGAATGAAGTGTGGAATAAAGACGGGTCAAGAACTCACCGTGTGCTCAGGGAAGTCACAAGTCATCAGGGTTTTTGTGATAATATCACAAGTTCAAAGTGAGGTACTTCGTCTTTTTCCTGTCAATAGCAGTCATGCTAACCAGTTCCGGACATGTGTGAGATTTAAAGCTTTGTGCGCCGTTGTTACTGAGGGAACAGTTTTGATGATGATGATGATGATGTCATTATCTGATCATCAAGTGAACTGATCGTTTATTTTCTCATGGTACTCTCGATTGAAAGTGTATGCGCTTAGCTTAAAGTTTTCAGTCATATTCAGGTGTACAGTCATTATTTAGTCACACTATCCTGCTTCTGCTCCTACCGTGACATCGCTCGCGCTCTCCCCTCCACAGCGCCTTCTGCTGCTCTGGAGGACTCAGACTTGCCTGAACTGAAATTTTATTCTGGAAATTCATCGGTTTTGTACCTGGTATCTTACACATACACTTATACGCACAATAGTTTGACTGTAGTACTGTTGCTTTTGTTTGTTGAATATTTAAGAGAACCATAAATATATCAAGTTTTGACTTTTTTTCCTTCAAAATTCAGTTTCAGTTCAGAACACAAACACACACACACAGTTTTGACTAAAATGCATTTTATATACAGGTAGGTATTTTATTTATAAAGTCGACGCCCACAAAGTCGCGGTTCAGAGTTTGCCGCCTTAGTCGATCACAGACTTTTCCTTAGAACCTGACTAATAATTGTTCACAAAAACCTGCAATTTCATAAAAAGCGTAAATATCCCCCGCTATTTTTTTCATAGCTTTTTCCATGGAAATATATATATATATATATGGGCTTTAAAACTAAACTATTAAGAACAATATCATTGACCAATTTTGTAACATAGGTATTAACATAGATTCAGCTAAATTTTTATATAAAATATAAAATTTTATACATTTTTTGTATTACTGTAGAGTGAACAAAAGTGACCGTAGAGGAAAACGCGGCTTGGGATGGTGAATTATTATTGTATTTACTCTACAGTACTGAAAAAAACACGCTTGCATGAATAACAGTACATACAGTATAGGGGTAACATCGGTATTTTACATTCTGGTACTGAAGGAGACACAGCGGTAAAGTACTGTACAGTACACGGGTTTACCTTTACATTCTTTTTTTTTTTAAAGGGTAATGTATTGAGCCGAGTTTGAAATGAAATTAAAGTGTTTTGGGAGCAAATTTAGGGTTTAAACTATAAAAATAGGAATTTTATGACCACACCCAAAGTTGTCAATGTTTTTTCACAATTTAGAAACATAATCCTATTAAACCATAAACCATTTCGATCAGGCAGGAGACAGTCTTTCATGTGTTGAATCTATAACTCTAGCTGTTTAGTTATCCTTCATCATTACATGTCTCTGACTTTTTTTGACAATGATGTCCTCTTCCTCCTCAGTGCTGGCGTGGGTCGTACAGGCACTTTCATCGTGCTGGATCGCGCGTTACAGCAGGTGGACAACCGCGGCACCGTGGACATTTACGGCTGTGTGTTCGATCTGCGGCTGCACCGCTCGCACCTGGTGCAGACCGAGGTGGGCCTCCTGAGAGCTTTAGTCATCAGTTAAACCGTCAAAACAATCTTCTCAAATCTTCGACCAAAAATGTTCAATCATGACAATGTTGTGTCTGTGCAGAACCAGTACGTCTACCTCCATCACTGTGTGCGTGACGTTCTGAGAGCCAGGAAGCTCCGCTGTGAACAGGAGAACCCGCTTTACCCCATATACGAGAACTTCAACCCTGGCTACTATCGAGGTGAGTGGGTTACTATACGTGCAGTTTGGTAGCAGAATGAGAAAAAGATCAAACTTTTTATTTATACTTATTTATTCAATTTATTTCATGATCACATCCCACACCCCAAGTCGCCCTTTTTTTAATTTTGAGCAGTTAAAAAAAAAAAAAAAAAAGATTCCAAATAAAGACCAAACTTGATCAGCGTAATGTTAAAATGTCTTAGATTTTAATCTTTAACTAATAGATAATGGAATAGAGCCAAAAGTTCTCATGGCCGTAATACACTTATGTCAATAGTTATTCATTGTCATAGCGCCACCAATTGGCAACAGGAAGTGATGCTTGCAAATCAAATATCTTAACAAAGACTTAATACCAATTTTTTCTCTGGCATGTGGTTCACAAAAATAAATAAATAAATAAATAAATGTAAAAATTGTGGAAGAACATTTGATATCTTGATGATTTACAGTTAAAAGTTTGGCGTGGATTATAAGAGAATATTAGAATAAAGTTAGAAATACATTAGAAATAAAGTTTAAATTTATCTATCCTGCGCTGTTATATTGCATTTAACGATTAATCTGATATATCTCAGTGTATTTATATTTATCTTAATGATGACACTGGTTCTTGTAGATTTTGTCTACACTGGACAATGAAGCCTGCGGACCTCCAAACAAATCACTGAAGAAGATGACTGGAATTGCTTTTCAACATAAAATCTAACGTTAATAACTGGTGCACTTCACTGCAAAGAAAAAAAAAAATCTCTGCAAGAGAAAAATTTGAATGCATATGCAAATAATTGCTTTCATTTATTTAAATCTTGCACTTTCTTATTCGATTGACAGACAATGTTGTTGCTAGAAGTTAATGCCAAAATTAGAAAACAATGAATGAAACTGAATTTCAAAAAACTTAAACAAGTTATATAATCTATTCTTTGGTTAATATAACAAATATAGGAGTTAATAAACATTGGAAATTGGATTTTTTTTGTTTGCAGTGGACAGGAATATAGCATTTATTTTTATACAACCTCCTCAGGACATATTTAAAGTGTTAACATTTAGTGTTTATGGATATTTATATCCTTTATAAGTGTTATCCTTTGGTCAGTATAGACTCTAATGCTTTCTATCATACATTTGCATGTTATCACCTCCCTTGCTTAATTGTTAATTAGGAATCACACTTTAATGTCTAGCAGCCCGAACTAAATGACCAAGCTAAAAGAAAATGGAATTATTTTAGCGTGCAAACTGAATTAAGGAATTGCCGAGGCGACCTGTACAGTATATAACCCTGAAGCTGTGTGCATTTCAGACCACGTAACTTCATCCAGCTTTTCTGTGCACACTCTCTCACACACACCTGTGCATCTTGATGAACAGCTATATAGGGAAAAAATGCTAGAAAATGGCTGCTCTTGTTTGTTCCTTTTCATTTCTCTTGCCAAATTTGCATTCATCATGGGACATTTACAGAAGGTTAAACTGCCACCATCATTTCCAGAGGAACCATGCATAGTAACACACTTTTGCATATTCATTGTATTTTACTTTATGCTGTATTAGGTCCTGCTCAGTAAGAAAACTGTTCACCCATGACCTCTCACAGAGCTGTCTTTAGTTTCAGTTGTTTGGGAAGCTTTAATCGTTCTGACACCGCACATGCACCAGCATAGAAAACACAACAAGGGCAAAACAGACATGACGTTTTTACCCCAATTTAACATACGCCATAAGAAATATAAACCAAATATCAAGATTAAAGCACTTAAATAAAGCAATTTATTAGATTTCATTTTTATTAAATTTTTTTAGATGTTCAATGCTTTAAATAAGCACTTCTATTAGACCTCAAAACTGGGACATGGAATATTCTTTTTTTAAATTCTTGCACTGAAGAAAAAAATTTATTTAGTTTTCGTTGTTAGTCCTGGGCAAAAGCCTCATTTATTTCTTTATTTTAAATTAATACAATTCATTTTATTATATGAGAAAATTGAGAAAATAAAAGGCGAAAAAATCGACATAAAAAATATAAGAACGTCTGGCTCTTTGGACACAAAATATAAAGAAATGAGGGGGACACAAGACTTTTGCACAGTACTGAATAAGATTCAAAGAAACTGTGGGAGATAAGTGCACTTGTACTCTAATGCCCTCTAACGCTGCATGTGTAGCTGTTCAAAAAGATGTAATTGTCATGTGTCTTGGAGAAAGGACATGTTATAGTCTTCAAATTTAAATTTTCTGTGGAATTTCATTTGTATAAAAAGAAATGACCGTTAACCTGGAGAAAGTCATGTAGCCGTGTGCAGTTTTAAAAAACGAAAATGTTAAAGTTAGTAAAAAGGCCAAAATGTGGGCTGTAAGAGAACTAAATATGGGCCGTGAGACGGCACTTATAGCAAAACAGTTTTTAATTTAAAATTTTGTAATGAGATTTTAAATTCACATAAAAAAAACTTAATAATTTTTTTAAAAGGTTACTAATAAAACAAAGCTATGAGATTTAAAACAAATATATATATATAAAAAAAGTTTATTCTTCATGATCGTTGTGATTAAAGAGTCGTGATTAAAGGTTTGGGTGGGCCACAGATAATGTTCACGTTTCAAGTTGGGCTGCAGTCTTGTTAAGTTTGGGGTTGTCTATTTTTTATTTTATTTCATTTTATTTTATAAATATAATTTAAAAATGTACAAATTTTTCAGTTACAAAAATTCACTTCAATTACAGTTCTTTGATAATAAAATGAAATCATAAGCAGCTTGGAAAAAGTTGGAATTTGGTATTACAATTACCATAACAATTTTTTAATTAATAAAAAAAAAGGCAACAACACAATTTCAGTTCAAACTGCAGTTACTCCTAATGTTGTGCAACATCCGTGAACGAGATTCGTTTTAAATTTCGATTGGATTATAATGTGAAAGTGTTTTTCTTTTTGTTTCTATAGTTAGTTATAAAACTACAGATCTGTGTGCTGAAGATGCAAGCGGTGTAAAGCAATCTGAAAAGTCAGTTTCTGTCATGGTTGTTGAAATGTTTTTATTTTTTAATCTTTTTTTATTTTTTTTATCTATTTTCACAAACCATTTATAAGCTGTATATGCTGAACTATGTTCTCTGCTGTAAGCAACAATACTGATGATGTATTATATTATATTAATTATATTATATTATATTATATTATAATTCAGATTGTGATGATATTCTTTTTATGTACTGAATAGAGTGTTTTTTTAATGTAGTGTGCTGTTATTAGAATTTATATCACTTTTTTAAAATATTTCCAGTATCTCTATAATTTACACTGTTTTATACTTATAAATTGCAATTTCAGAAAAAAACAACAACAGGATTTCTGTTTATATCTTGTACATATCCCCTTTTTTCAAAATCACACACTTGTGTCTGTGTAACATGATTGCAGGGGTCATAATGTATGTGTGTAAATGAAATGGGATTAGGATCTACATACTGTAGCTTTGCATGAAATGAAAGAAATTTTATTTGACCTAGAATTTGGATTATTGCACAGACAATATGAATATTTATTGTGCCCTGATTTTGAATGTGGCTTTTATAATGCATAAACCAGATGCCTTTGTGTGTATAAGCTCTAGGATACTTTTTAAAAATAATAATAGTAATAATAATAATTACTAAAATAATAATAATAATTATAATAATAATAATAAAAAAACTAAAACATACCTGCTTACCTATGCATCCAGTTCTTTCATCCTGAAATGTGACCTTATATCATTCACACAGTCATAAGATGTATAAGATGGTCACAAATACAATACATAAAGTTTCATAAGAAGAAAACAAGGAGAAAAGAAATACAGAAATAAACATCCTTTTTCAGTCTGACCTCATTTCCTGTATGTTTGCAGGCCACCTGTCACTGATGTAATGAATCATCCCGTAATTAGTGCTTTTCCTCAAAGAAGTCATCCATTTCAAAAAGACATTTTAACAAAACTTTCATTGTTATTTTTAAGTCTTTATTTAAAGTGTCTAGAGTGACTCGGGTTGAAACCCACAAATCCCTCGACGCTCAGCCTGATTTGGTTTTGTTTAATCCTTGTTTATCACAAGAAAGTATTTTATCTTCTGGTTCTTCTGGAAATGATTTCATAAGGACTTTATTTTTGACTTTATATCATAGAAATAATATGTATATTGAATATACAATAAGTCCCCTACATATGAACATTCAAGTTACGAACTTTCAAAGATATGAACCTGCATTTGCACATGTTTAATCACAGAAGTTGGACCACATGTCCGCTGTACACGTGACATGTTATTTAGCTTTTGCAATTGAACTGCATCTTCGAAAGTGCATCCTCTGTACTTTAAGTACAGTAGAAGCCCAGAATGTCTGGAAGCAAGCGCAGAAGCAGTGGCGATGATGCTGGTACTGCTACAAAACGCCAAGCGATAACGATAGACAAAAAGGTGAAAATAAGGCAGACATCGCTCGTTATTTTATCATTCATGAATCATCCAACCATCCTAAGAACATTGTATGTTAGAAAACATGTTGCGAATTAACCACTTATATAAAATATTTAATATATTTAATTTTTACTTTGTGATTTATGTCACAGTGCTTTGGGTTTTCAAATATTGATTTGTTTAGATAAAACAGCTAAATTTGCATGCCTTAAATTATAATAATCATAATTTAATAATGCAATATTTTAAACATCTTTTAATGCAATGTTCAAAAGTTTTGTGAAAAAAGGGCTAATACACTTTCTAACTCCCTGATCGTTGCTGATTTTTATTTCTCTCTACACTGTAAAGGAATGCTGAAGGCGTGCAAAATACACAATAATCTCCTTTGAACAGTTGATATTGAGATATGTCTGCTACTTATAAACTGTAAAGCCTTTCTAAAGCCTTTGATCTGAGGTGCTGTTTGTTATTTAGTGATTTCTAGAATAGAATCTAGTGACCATAATTCAATCTGAATGCCAAAAAGTGCCTTCACTTAATGTACAGAGGTTGGTGTTGTAATTCCAACTTCCCACCTTCAAAATATTGTCCTAATCTTTTTTTTTTTTTTTCAAAATAAATTTCAAGTTTATACTCAAATTAGCGTATAAAAATCAGATCCCACAGCATTTGGAGATGGAGCCACTTGGAATACAGTCAGAGTAATGTATGTTATTTACACACAGGCTGTGAAAGAAAAAAAATTCTAAGAACATTTAAACCTCTCACTCTCTCATAAACCCGGCTGCCATGGAAACAAACATAAAAAAACACGTGTAATTAACATCATCTGCACCGATAAATGAATAGGAGATGAAGTCAGAAGTGTTCACAGAGGCGTACACACATTCACATATATATCATTTAGATTCTCTCGAATCCTTTTGACAGAAATGAAACGACTGCAAACAATATAATTCCATGTTTTATTTTTCAGCGATGGGAAAATATGGAAATCAGGCACTACTCATTGAGATATAACATCCATCATCATCATCATCATTATGTGGATTACTCTAACTGTACTGATTGATATGTTAGGGCTTTCTTTCCTATAATATAGGGTGTATGTGTATATATATATATATATATATATATACATTGGTCTGACATGTTAATAATATCAATAGCAATATAATTAATATTCACATTCTTTGGAATTTTTAATGTCTTAAAAATTTAAGTTCATTTACAGGTTTAACTGTGATATGAACAACAGGAAGGGCAAAGTAAATCAGTTTCTGATTTGTTGTAAAAATTTAAGTGTTCCTTGCTTTTAACATCTTTATATATATATGCAAAAATATTCGAGAACGTACATTCATCAGTGCTTTTAATTAAGATGCTGTGTTTTAGCAGTTGACTGGTTACCTACTAGGTAAATATATTTAAATGGGTAGCAATAGACAGACATTTGACTTGGGCATCATAACAACTGCACAGTTGTAGAAAAACTCAACAAGGAAAAAAACAACAACATTAGACTTTGCACAAACACGAAAGAATTTAAAATCAGCTGGAGTGAAAGCTGCAACTCGGTTGGACGATTTTGGAAACATATTTTGTGTCCTGCAAAACCAAACATTTTAGGAATTCTGATCGGTGGCAAGATGAAGAGCAAAATGACTTTGCAGCGGCTTTTAAATGCAAAGTTTCAGATTTTGTAATAAAATTTCATAAACCTCTTGTCTCAGCAGTCAAAGCTAAAAAGGACAGAGTGAGTACAGAGTCACTAAAGTGATATAATAAACAGTGGACTTCACTGGAATTTAATTACAACTTAATTCTTACACTTTAACATGTGACGGTGTATTTTTGTCAAATGAAATAAAACATTAATAATATATTGTTTTAAAAAACCTTTTTTTTTTTATCAAGTTTCCCACTTTTTCAATTTTAACATTATGGGTTAATTTGTGTATTAGTCCATTAGTCCAAATTGTATTCCAGGTTATAACATTACAAAAAAAAAAAAAAAAAGTGTTTAAGTGGGGTGGTAATATTTCTATAAGGTTTTAGAGTGTTAGACACATACAGTAAGACACATCTCTCTCTTGAAGTGACAACATAAAGAATAGCTTTAAGCTCGAGGTTTTGATACTGGAGACTCCTTCCATAAACAAGCATTAAACATTTCTGTACAGAAAACTTCACTGTAGCAAATATTATGCATTTCATAAATAAATAAATAAATAAATAAATAAATTTAGCCTTGAAGTATGCGAGCGTTTAAATTTTCTTAGAGGTATAGCACGTTGTGACTATAGAAGTTTTTCAAACGAGCGCTTTTTGATGTGATTTGCGCTACATCTGGCAACCAGAATGAAAAACTCAACAGTGCTGCGTTAATGTAGAAATAAAGAGTTAAACTGATTTAAAGCACAAAAACAGATTTTTTTTTTGTTGTATAAAAATATTTAAATGAAAATACAGAAACCTTATGGGGCTTTATTACAATAAAAATATTGCTTATATATATTAATGTCATTTCTTTTAAACTTTCGAGAAATCTAAATAATTTTTTTATTTTTTGTCTAATTTTTTATTAATATCACTCAAACACCAATCAAACATATGAATGGCATCATAATAATTATAATAAGTAAATAAATAAATCATTTTTATATCTAGGATATTTATAATTTGTCCGTGTGTACTGTTCACGGTTGTTTTGCCCAACAGGACAGACCACATAATGGATTAAAAGATGCTAATCGAAGGGGATACAGAAATTTGTGCATGTCAGTATTCAGAATATCTCTGAATTGATGCGTCTGAGTAATTTGGCCCTGGAGCTTAAGTTAAAATTTCTCATGCTATCTCTGCATAAACATCTCCCTCTCCTGCCTGACTGCTTGATGTGATCATAATCCAGTGTAATATTTTACCCCGGGGAATATAAATAGACAGAAAGGCTACAGAATGGTATATTAAGGGGCGATATTAAAAACATGAAATTAATATTCATATGACTCATCACTCACTGCAGGAGATTACATCCTATCAAGTGAAAATATTTGTAATATAGTTGTGTTTATAGTCTAATTATTATTATATTTATTATATCACATTTTATAATCTAACATGAGCATTTCGAAACATACCTATATTTAAAATATTTTAACTTAATACAAAGCTGAACCAGGGTCCTTTTTTGGGCCTGTGTGGTGCAGGGTCTGAAATCACATCCTTACTCACTCATTCACTGTTCACTACCAACACTGTTTTATACACCAACCCACCTATAGTATCTAATACTGTGTAGATCCCACTTGTGCCACCAAAACAGCACTAAATCAATATAGCATGGACTCTCCAAGTCCTGTGGAATCTGGCACCAAGACAGATCGTTTAAGTTCTGTAAGCTGTGAGGTGGGGCCTTCATGCAACAGATGCTCAATTGGATTGAGGCTCGAACGTGGTACTGTGTTCCTCAAACAGTTCTTGAACAGTTCTGCAGTGTGGCAGGACGCATTACCCTGGGGAAAGAGGCAACTGCCATTACAGAAACACAGTTTCCATGAAGGGGTGTACTTGGTCAGCAGTAATGTTTAGGTAGGTAGTACGTGTCAAAGTAACATCCAGATGAATGGCAGGACTGAAGGTTTTCCAGCAGAACATTGCCCAGTGCATCACACTGCCTCCACCTCCAGCCATCCACATGACGTAAATGAAAACTAATTCCTCACACCAGGTCACCTTCAGTACTTCTAATAATCATGGTCCAGTTTTGATGGTTATGTTCCCATTGTAGGCACTTTTGGTGATGGACACGGGTCAACATGGGCAGTCTGACTGGTCTGCAGCTGCGCAGCCCCATATTTAACAAATGCGATGCACGGTGTCTTCTGACTCCTTTCCATCAGAACCAGCATTAACATTTTCATCAATTTGAGCTGCGGTAACTCTCCATGACAGCCAGCTCACACATTAATGAGCCTTGGCTGCCCATTACCCTGTAACCAGTTCACTGGTTCTCTTTCCTTCGACCACATCTCAACAAAACCAGATGAAATACCCAAGTTGTCTAGATTAACAGAGTGTGTCCAGGACATAAAAGATTGGATGACCAATAACTTTCTTTTACTAAATTCAGATAAGACAGAGATATTGCTCATCGGCCCAAAAACCAGCACACAACAGCTTTCACAATTCAGCCTGCGTTTAGAAGGATGTACTGTTACTACTAGCTCAACAGTAAAAGACCTGGGCGTAATATTAGACAGTAACTTGTCTTTTGAAAATCATATTTCCAATATCACAAAAACAGCCTTTTTCCATCTTAGAAATATTGCCAAACTTAGGAGTATCCTATCCGTATCTGATGCAGAAAAGCTAGTTCATGCATTCATGACCTCCAGACTGGACTATTGTAATGCACTACTAGGTGGTTGTCCTGCATCCTCAATAAACAAGCTACAGTTAGTCCAAAATGCAGCCGCCAGGGTTCTCACTAGATCCAGAAAATATGATCATATAACACCTATATTATCATCCCTGCACTGGCTACCTGTTCAATTTAGAATTAATTACAAAATAGTACTACTTACATACAAGGCTTTAAATGGTTTAGCTCCCACATACCTAACCAGTCTTCTGATACGCTATAATCCACCACGTCCCTTAAGATCACAAAACTCCGGACTTCTGGTAATTCCCAGAATTTTAAAATCTACAAAAGGGGGCAGGGCATTTTCATATTTGGCTCCAAAGCTTTGGAATAGCCTTCCAGACACTGTTCGGGGAGCAGACACGGTTTCCCAATTCAAAAGTAGACTCAAGACGCATCTCTTTAATCTGGCATACGCGTAACTCATCCCATAACCTCATACTCCAGTACACCTATCCTGAATGGCAACTACGCTAATTCTCTCCATCTTTTCTGTATTTTTCTACCCATCCTGAGACATCTGGAGATTGTGCCAGCTTCAGTAGACAAAGGCCAACCCTGCGAGGTTTCTAAAGCATCTTGAGAAGGACCTGCTCCAGCTAGATTCTGCTTTATGATGGCTGGAGCTACACATCCTGCTCCTGTGCTTCCAGTGATCTGACCCCATCTGCCCTCTGCACCTACTGCTGAACTGAATCTACACAACTTCTGATATATTGAACTTTCACCTCCACAACACACTTGATGTTATTTCTATCTGTTATCACCCAGATGAGGATGGGTTCCCTGTTGAGTCTGGTTCCTCTCAAGGTTTCTTCCTATTGCCATCTCAGGGAGTTTTTCCTTGCCACTGTCGCCGTCACCCTTGGCTTGCTCATCAGAGACATTTCATTCATCATTCATTCATTTAATTATTATCTAGACACATTTTTCTCACACATACACACTTCCAAATATTTTCTTTTCTTAAAAAAAAAAAAAATCTTTAATTTTTTTTTGTGAAGCTGCTTTGGGACAATGACCATTGTTAAAAGCGCTATATAAATAAAATTGAATTGAATTGAATTGAACTTACAGTATGCTAGGTCCTGACCACTGCAGACAGGGACCATCATACAAGAGCGGCTGTTTTGCAAAGGCTCTGACCCAGTCATTTGGCCCGTGTCAGAGTTACTCAGATCCTTACACTTGACTTTTTTTCCTGCTTCAAACACATCACCTTTAAAAACTGACAGTTCACTTGCTGCCTAATGTATAGCACCAATGGACAGGTGCCCCCGTAATGAAATGATCAATGCTTTTCATGTCACCTTTCAGCGGGTTTAATGTTATGGCTGATTGTGTGGCTACAAACAAAGTTAATAGTGTCCCCCTTACTTTTGCTAGATACACCAATTATTTTGTGGACAAATGTTCCCTCATGAGAAATTAAAAAGAGTGTAGGTCTAGACTTGAGTCCAAGTTGTTGAATTCGCAGCTGGGAAAACAGGGGGACCTTGCAAAACAAATAGATGGCATTCGTTAAATATTTTTAATATAATCAAACTAAAATCTGATAGTCTACACATTGTTTTGACATGTACCACCTACAGTACAACTGTTACAGACCAAATCCACCCCTTCATGGAAACTGTAGCCCCTGATGGCTGTGGCCTCTTTCAGCAGGATGATGCGCCCTGACAGACTGCAAGAAAATACTTTAAGAATGGTTTGAGGAACACAACTATGAATTCGAGGGTCAATTTAATTCAGCCCTCTAATTCCCCAGATCTCAAGCCATTTGAGTTTGAGAGGGATGTGCTGGGAAAACAGGTTCATTCCATGAAGATCCCACCTTGTAACTTACAGAACTTGAAGGATACACCATATACTCACTCACTTATCTTCCATACCGCTTTATCCTGTATTCAGGGTCGCGGGGGTCATGGAGTGTATCCCAGGAGGCTTAGGGCACGAGGCAGGGTACACTCTGGACAGGGTGCCAATCCATTGCAGGGCACACACATACACAGTACACACACTACGGGCAATTTGAGAACGCTAATTAGCCTAATCTGCATGTCTTAGGACTGTGGGAGGAAATAGGAGTACCCGGAGGAAAGCCACCAAGCATAGGGAGAACATGCAAACTCCATGCACACAGAGACGGGAATCGAGCCTGGCCAGGTATCAAACCCGGATTTTGGAGGTGCAAGACGATAGTGCTGCCAAGGATACACCAATTAGTCATAACTAACACCTCACACTATCAGGTGAAGTGGACAACATTGATTATCTCTGTACAGTGACACCTGTCAAAAAACAGATTGTTTTAAGCAGCGATGGAACAGTCAGTTTTTGAAGAAGATGAACAAATGGTGACGTTTAAGTATATGCGCAAGTCTGACAAGGGCCAAATTGTGATGGATTTTGTGGAATCTTGTGGGATGCTCCTGGTATGCAGTAGTCAGGACCTACCAAAAATGACCCAAGGAAGGGCAACCGGTGAACTGGTAACCAGTGTTGGGGGACGTTACTTTTTAAACTAGTTACATTACAAAATTATTGTCTTTAAAAAGTAATCAGTTACATTACAGCGTTACTTTCTGATAAAAGTAACTAGTTTGAGTACTTTTCTACTGCAGAAAATAAAAACTCCTTTGTGATTCCTCATGCATGTTTTGTTCTAGTCAAGACCTTTATAATTATTCTACCATCATCACTTAGAGAAATTTGGCCCATAATCTGTTAACTACTAATACCCCTATCGCACCTACGCGGTTTCGCACAGTAGCCTTGAGTACGGTTCATCATGATTCACCGCGGGTTTTGGTGCTGTGATTAGGTTTCCAAATTTCTGCGCATCGGCCCTCGCATAGTTAAACCGCATAGGTGAGATAGGGGTATAACAGCAGGAATAACAGAGGGAGGCGGGTTATCGGGGGCGGGGCTTGTAGGACGATTTTCACTTAAATGGCGGACCTAACGAGTTAGATTACTCGATAGGTTTTGCCAAAAAAGTCAATCAAAAAAGTAATCCAAGTACTCTAACAAAGCCAAGTATACCTACTGACCAAGTATACCTCTTCATGAAAGCAGGGTTCCCTGATGGCTGTGGCCTTTTTCAGCAGTATAATGTGCCCTGATACACTGCAAAATCAGTAAGGAATTGTTTGCGGAACATGGCAAAGAGTTTAAGGTGTAGACGTGGCCTTCAAATCCCCCAGATCTCAATCCGATCGGGCATCCGAAGGATTGCTGGACTAACATATTTCATCCAGGGAGACCCCATCTTTCAATTTTTAGGACTTAAGCTTCTGCTGTTAATATCGTTGTGTGAGATACAACAGCACACCTTGAGAGGTCTTGTAGAATCTTGTACAGCTGTAGATCTGTTCATTAATTTGTGTATTATCCACTTTCATACAAGCATTCATTATTTTCACTGGATAAATTAATGCAAAATGTAGAAACAAATGATCTTTATTGATGCAAAAGATGTTATATAGACCTTTAATTAAAGTAAAATGTGCATGTAAAACAGCGGGACAGGAAACTTTCTGAACTGGTGGCTACTATAAAATCCACACTTTGTGGTTTTGGGGTCAAAACATATACTGCAAATATATATAGCCTTATAAAAATGACATATTGTTATTTTCACTAAGCTGGGATCTCAGTAGCAGCACTGTATACTGTATACTATTTATACTAATAAGTAGGTTTTGCGCTGAAAGAAATTGGCTGTACACTTGAATTTACAATGCACCATGGGTAATAATATTGCGAACTAGCGAGGGAATGCAACTGAGGCTATGCATATCTTTTGGACTAAAGTTACCAGCGATAATCTCAGGCTCGGAGTATGACGTAAGTATTTTAAACGACTCGTAAACAATTCATGTTTTAGACACTGATGTTTTAAACGACATTAATAAATAAGAAATTTGAGTTACAATACCTCATGTGTGGTGGGCACAAGGCAGAATTCAATAAACAACCAACAACATACAGTACAGTATGTAGCATCACCACATGTCAAAGTGTATCATGAGTTAAAGCGGTGAGTCTTACACTTGCATGAGTTGCTAACGCTAAGTTATGCGACATGAAAAAAAGTTTAAATTAAGGAATGTTTAATGGCGTATTTGCCAGTGAAGGAGACGGACATAGAAGAGGTAGTAAAAGGTGCCCAAATACATAGCTACTTAATAGACAATGTTTCATTTCTTGCTACATTAGCAAATGCTACTTAAAGCATCATTACCATGCTACTCATAGCTTACTGATAGTCTTGTAGAAACTTAAACAGGCACAGATCACACAGATGGACGTAGTACGGCGAGACAAGCACAGAAGTGGAATGAACACAGATCACTGTTACACCAGAGCAACTGAGGAAGAACAACACAGTTGCTTTGTGTAGCCTACGTCTTGTCTATATGGCTTAAATAGACATAACCACAAATACCACTTAAGAACAGCATTTTAGTTTCATCGGATCAGTCCCACACACCTACGACAAACAAAAGCCAACAAGCTTTGCGTGGGGGGGAGTTGGGGGGGGGGGGGACTTCTACTCCTATGAAAATAGTCGATTGTCCTCAGCTAGGCCTAAGGAATCTGGACTTACTGTACCAGAGCACTGACACCGGAACGGCCCAAACTTTCCCGGGCTTTTAGCCCCACACAGAACATACCGGGGGTTTAGCTATCGATGCTCCACAGCTTAGCAAGCGGTGTGCAGGCGCACCTCAGAAGCCAAATAAATGTCTTTCAGTCCACAGTGGTTCTTAGGAGAACTTCCGCTTTTGAATGGCCTCGGCTCGTACGGCCAAACTGCGAGCGCAGACCGTAAGGAGCACGATGAGCGTCCCGACCAGCAGACTCAGCATCGGCCACAGCACGCAGTGCAAAAACACGCTGGCATCATGGGAACGTTGCCAAAGCACGTCGTCTGGCCTGCAGGGGGAGATAGAGAGCGGAGTGCGAAATTATTTGGCATACGTAAACGCTTTCAATAAAAATGCTTGCAGAATATTTCACTCTTGTCATTTATATGTAGCAAATTAAGGTCAGTCAAGTTACCATCCCAATTCCGAATGGTCCTTACTAATTCCATGCTGAAAGCGCCTAAAATATACAATAATCTCCTTTTGAACATAATCTCCTTTGATATTGAGATGCACCTGACTTATGCTCTGTAAATCCTTTATAATAGCTCTAATTTGAGCTGCTGTTTGTCAATTGGTGTTTTTTGAGGCTGGTAACTCTAACTGAACTCAGTTTTGGTCTCGCTTTCATGTGAAGGTCTTCATGAGAGCCAGTTTCATTATGGTGCTTTATGGGTTTCGCAAATGCACTTGACAATAATACTGTTCTTTGCAAGAATTATTCCAGAACAGCTGACCTTCATGTCTTAAATAAATTGACTGACTTTGTTGTTAAAACCGAATTCCATATGTGTTATTTCATAGTTTTTAAAAAATCCAGTATTTTTAGAATACTGAGAATGTAGAAAATAAATCACAAGACAAAAAACAGTGAATTAAAAGTTGTGTCAAAACTTTTTACTCGTTCCCAAATGGTAACATTGTTGCTAGTCTGTCTAGGTTAATAATTTTTTAAAAGTTAATTAACTTAAAGGCACATATTTATTTTAACATACAAATGTGCAAAATGCAAAAATCCAGATGTTGTTCTTCTCCCGATTAAAGGTTAAAAAATTATTTAAATGAATGTTTTTTTAATTATTTTAAAAAAGCATATATAATTGAATAAAAAGTAAGTACTGCTAGTAAACATAAAAAAAAAAAAAAGTAAAATAGCAATACATTGTGGTACAGTTTTATGTGAAATTCAGCTTGTACAGGGATCTCCAGTTCCCCCCATAGCCTTGATATTTCTGTTGTTGTTGTTGTTGTTGTTGTTGTTGTTTTTTGCATTAAAACCTAAAAAGTGGTCTACATGAGTGGTCTTATTTAACTTACAAACAACTTTTTCAGAAACTTATGACATATGATTTTTTTTTTTACATTAATAATTGGGGTGCGTGAGACTTCACAGCACTGAACATACAGTAAACGATAAGAAGTAACAGCTACCAGAACATTTAAAGGCAAATCTCAGCATCTTTCAAAGATACTAATCTGTTCTGTTCTGCCTTGTTGAATAGAGCTGATTACTCTGGGACACAGCAGGACAAAAAAAAAAATCTATACACCACACATGAAAGAAGGAGTTTGCTGCATGAGTGTAAACAATACAACCTGATGAAGGATCATTCAGCCACAGCACGTAGGCTCTGGATTTAAACCCAACAGCCCGGTCTGAACAAAAGTGTTTAATGCACAGACGCCATAACGGTGCTGTTCACTCGTGTTTACTTTTTATTGGCTGAAGCCAATCAAAAAGTTAAGGAGTTAAGTTTACTTTCTGTCTGTTAGGATCCGGGTTCGAGCCACAGCCCATCCTACGCAGCTACTGCATGCACTGCTGGTGCCGGATAGAAAATGGGAGAGTTGTGTCAGGAAGGGCATCGGGAATAAAACCCGTGCCAAAGTGTGTGCGGATTGGATGGTCCGCTGTGCCGACTCCTTGATGGGAGTAGCCAAAAAAAAAAGTTTTGTTTGATTGACATCAGAACAGAAAGAATCATGGCTGATAGTGTACAGTAGATCTGACTGCGATGCAAGAAGGGAAGTTAGAAATTTAAACCCATATCATCATGGGGACTATGGAAGTCACATGCTTGCATCATCAATTAAAGATAAAAAAAAATTAAACATCTCATGTTTTACAATTTCTTTAACACACACACACATATATATATATATATATATATTCCGCGACTCAACTTTGGATGACTATATCTATATCTATTTATCTATATCTATATATATATATATATATATATATATATATATATATATACATACACACTGTGGCCAGTGGTAGCTCATTGGTTAAGGCTTAACCCTTAATAAGATGAGATAAAAATGTAAGTCGCTTTGGATAAGAGCGTCTGCCAAATGCTTCAATGTACATAAAATCTATACAGAAGATTTGTATCACCAGCTGAGCATCGATATACAGTACCCCAGTTTCCTCCCACAGTCTAAAGACATGCACATTAGTCTAACTGGTGTTCCCATATCGCCATTTGATGGTCCTCTGGCGTAGGAAATGGCAACCCACTCCAGTATCCTTGATAAGAAAACCCTCTGGACAGCATCTAGGAAGACCTGGAGTGCTTTGGTCCATAAGGTCACAAAGAGTCGGCCATGACTGAATAATTAACCAGAACAAAATCACCATCTGCCTCCACGGTCCCTAGTTGGACTACAGAGGTTCCTAAAGGGATTTTATTTATATGCACAAAAGTGTAACTGTGTGTGTGTGTGTGTATGTGTGTGTGGGTGAGAAAGACCGAGAAAGAGAGAAGAGACAGTATATGCAAGACTGCAGTGACAAACAAAGCAAAAAATTTAATGCTATGGATTAGTAGGTAACGTTGCACCAGAAAACGTGAAAAAACAAATATCGCATGCTTACTGTATGCATACTCACCGTAAAAAACAGGGAAGCATGCACATTTTCCCAGATCTATAGAACGTGTTTAATGTTTTTTTGTGTTTATGTTAGAAATGCAAATATGCACGGATTTGGCACATGAGCATGTTGGATGTTTGCTCTCAGTGAGGACGTCTATGATTTTGTATCCAAAAACACTTATTGTGGTATGTTTTTTGGTTATGATTTTAGAGATACTGTATGTAAATGGGGTCGCCGGTGCTCCTGCAGGTTTTAAGGGGTTAATAGGCACAGAATTGAAAATAAATAAATCAATGAATAAATACAATGAAATAAAGAGATTCCCTCATAAGACTTTAGATTCACAATTATGCACATGAGCATGACGCCGCAGGCAGAGTGCTCCTGGTCGAAAATGAGATGTGACTGAATGTGAAACTTCTGAAAGCTATAGAAGTCCATCTGCATGCTGAGATTTTCCTTTTTCATATGAGGCTCTAAGTGTACTCGTATTAAATGCAGGCACACATGCCTTAGTAAGAATATTAAACAGAAAGTAGGACAAAGCTACTATGCTGAAAAGTTTCGCAGCAGCTCTGAAAAATGAGGGACGACTCTCTAATCTAGGACATCACTCGGAAAATAGTTTCGGAAATAAAGACTGTGCAAATTTGTATTCTCGGCTTCCTGTCACACAACGTCTGATCGAATAAATCTAATGAAAAGCTCGAGCGCTTTAAGATGTTTCTTTATTAGTCATTATGGCTGATTAATCTGTTTCATTTAAAGATATTGCCAACAATATGAAGCGGCGAGAAACCCTTCCCACGGGTCAAACGGACAACACGACCGGATAATCCGAGAGGCGTGACCACGAAAAGCGAATGGTATTTAAGCAAAGGTCTACAGATATTGCTGGAGCAACTATGAGATTGCTTTTTGTTTGCCAGTGAATACGGAACGAGCAAATCGAAGCAAATATAAAACTCGAAGCTCAGGTTCCACAAGCTGCTCCGCCCAGGGGGTCTGCGGTGTTGATAAGTGGCGTTTATGATGCTGCTGCGCAGACCGCTCTGCACAGGGAAGCCCAGTGGGCAGATAGGAGCCGTAAAGGTGCCAGACACAGTAATAAAACACACCTGATGCCTCAGTACAGGACAAGTCTATATCAGTCCTTCTACAAAAATCTACTGAATTTTTTTTTTTTTTGTGGAAATATTTATTGAGCAATATAGAAATAGGCAATTTATGAAATCAATACATCAAACTGTGATTTCCAATTCAATCAAATCCTCCTCTTCTATATAATATACTGTACTTATACCTATATGTAATATAGGGCAGCAGAGTGACATTTAAATACTGAATAATATTTGACTTACATGTTACATTGATTTTTAGTGGCAGGCGTAATCAGCTAATGTTATATATATATATATATATATATATATATATATATATATATAATAGGGCTGGAAGTCAGTCACCTCTTGATACAAGATTATCACAATAGCGATTCAATTAAAACTTTAGTCCTATAAGTATCACGTTTTATTAATATCCCGATCCGATATTTTATTTCCCCCGAATTTTTTACAATTTTGTTTGTTACAAAAATCAATGAGTATTAAAATGTAGCCCGATCCTCATAACATAAGTTTTCTCACTTAAAAACAAGGTGCAGCATTTAAACAATACAAACTAACTGCAAATACAAGAGTTTAACATTTAACTTCAAATTAAATAAAACAAACAAAAAAACATTTTAAGTTTACTGAGAAGCACGTATCCGCTTCTGTCATCCGCTATAATTATTATTGTATTTTTAAGCAAACTGCGCAAATAATTCACTCTTACCACACGGGACGTAGATGGGTAAATAGTTCAGAGTGTATCGCCTGATTATTATAAAACGATGACGTTTTATCACCTCAAATGCTCCAAAGTCTCAAAAAACAACCTGACAGTGGGTTAAGTGGCTGCAAGCTTGGGTGCGTGAGGCTTCTAACGTGAGCATGCGGGGCTTCTAACACACTGGACTTTAAATTAGTTTGTGCTCGTGGTGTTTTGAGACTGGTGTAAGCATGCGTAATGAGTGGGTTTGTTACTAACAAAGTTTGGAGAAAAAGGCAGATCGAATGCAATTTTTGATAATGCAATGCCATAAAAATGTGTTTCTGGGGTTAACCCAAGTACTGAAGAACAGATATATCCTAAGTAACTGTAGGTGCCAGAACATAAAAAAGGCCGCAGCTGGAATTTCCACAAACGCCAGAACTTAAACAGGGGATAACTCACTCACTGTCTATACCGCTTTATCCTGTGTTCAGGGTTGCGGGGCGCCTGGAGACTATCCTATCAGACTTAGGGCACAAGGTGCAAATCTATCACAGGGCACACACAACCACACTCACATAGAGATGGGAATCGAGCCTGGCCGGGAATCGAACCTGGACCCTGGAGGTGCAAGGCGACAGTGCTAAAGCCCAAAACTGGTCGGATAACTCAAAACACTAAAATATCAACATTGGCATTGGCACACAATGTCTGGCCCCATATAGTGTACATTCAGGGTCCCTTCAATTTCTAACAAATTTTAATAGTTAAGACTTACAGTAATTATTTGTCGAATAAATTGTAAATTGTCTAGCATTCTTTGAGTTGTGGATTTATTCTTGGGGGATCTTGCTTTTATGTCGGACCCAGATATGCAGTACCACAGTAAAGTCCTACAGTAGAATGGATTGAACACTTTAGAGGTCATACGAGCCCAACTGGCCCAAATAAACATTACTCACTCTGTGTAGGGTGTTGATTCAACACTGGACTTTTTGCTGGGTATATGTGCATTAACTTGCCTTAGAAGCAGGATCCATGGTTAACCAGCGGTAAAGCACTTACAGTAGCACTCTCGGCATGGAGACGTTTCTAAAAGGTCTGAAAGAGTGACTGACTCTTGGAAAGGCGGCGATCCACTCCTGCTGTGGCTCCAGCCACTCAATCCTTAAAAATCTTTCTGGTTCTGATTTATTTTTTATAGATTGCAAATGTGGCTTTTAACCGTGTGAATTTTAAATGGAAAGAAGCTGACAAAAACTTCTCAAACTTAGTGGTTTAACTGCGGTGGTGGGAGGAGACATTTTCCACGTATCTGAACTTTACTTAAAAGTAACTTTATTAAATACTACTTTTTATTTTTACTTCACTCAAAAGTACAGCGAATGTCTACATTTCGGCATGTCACTGCATTAACAGTAACAATTGTGGCATTTGGTATTTGATGTGAAAATTTTGCCCAGCTGACTATTAAGGGGTAACTGCATGACTTAAAAGTAAAAGTTATTTTAAATCAGAAGCGGAGCTGGTTGCAGCCAGCGGTGAAAACAATTCTTTCACATTTAGGAACCAGAAAGGGAGGATACTGTGGGTTAATACAGGTACAAGCTCTGTACTTTTGATGTGATTGGACATTTGGCTGCTTCTATTGAGGGGTCACTACAGTGGACCATCCTGTCCACACACAACTTGGCACAGGTTTTACGCAGAATGCCCTTCCTGACGCAACCCTCTAATTTTTTCCAGGCTTGGGACCGGCACTGCATCTCGTGGCTGGAGTTTTGGGAGTATTGGGTTTGGGTAGGACTTGAACCTAAGCCTTCCACATGGCAGGCAAGAAACCTACTGTACCAATGAGCCACCAGTGCCCAAGAAACTGCTGTACCTTTACTTAGATAAAGTAAATGGGGGACCTCTCCTTTTACTTAAGTAATATTTTCCCTAGGGATCTACCCAAATATATCAGATAAGTTGTTGAGCACAAGGGGAAATCTGATCATCACATGGGACGGGGTATACTGGTCAAAAAATATATTGGAATTTAGAACTATTGTGGCTCTGCCACAAGCAGCTGGTGGAGATCTCCTACAAAAAGCACCTCAGGTCTTTTAAGTGGTTGAAGACAAAGAAAGACAGTAGTGGGCATTAGTAGGTATGGGACTCCACCAGTATTTGTTTCTCAAGGTTCGTACAGGATGACCTGAGGCATGAGTGGGATGATGGATCTCGTTTTTAAAGCAGTTTTGATAAGCTTAACCAATCATCAGTCTTCTAGTCGATAGCATGGGTTTGCATTTGGCTTGGTGGATTCTGGTTATAAGTTCTAAATTATCCCTGTAGTACATGGTGGCCTTTACACATGCCTAGTGCCCTAAGAGATCTTTCGTTTCAAAATCAGGTTGTCCAGACAAATGGCCAGCTTCATAAGGAAGTTAAGATCGGTGAACTCATAAACACAAGCAGATGCAGTGATTATGTCTGAAAGAAGCCCGCCTCTAAACGCAAAATGAATGCAGCCGTTGCCTTTATTCCAACTCCTGCTAGCAGTATAAGTGTAGAAGTCTAGTGAATGTAAGAAAAATGTATTTAAAGCTCTACTCCAGCAGTCATTTGGTTTGATGAGTGAGGTCTTCTATAGCGGCTGTGAGAGTAGAGAGTTGCTGAGTAGTCTCGCCTGAAGCACCTCAACCTCAGTGAGTAATTCAGAACCTGCTGTTTCCATGTGTTAACCAAGGGACAAATGCAGATGAAGGGAAACTTAGAAGTAAAACAGGCTGAAGAAAACTGCTACGTATACTGTAGGCAAAATCCAGGAAAACCCCGAAAAATACACGTTCCTTATGTAGGACCAGCAAGAGCATAAAAAAAAACAGCAACATATACCATTTGAGTTCATTCATCTGGTAGTCTATAATCTGACAAAAGCCACCAAGTTTCTACTGAAAGAGAAAGCATTCTGAGTAGAACCCTTTGTTCTATTACACCCGTGCCTAAAGGGAACTCATGAGTCACAGTGACAAACCTGAAAGGGCTTAATATTGATGGATCCCAGTTTGGGGAACTGACATTTTTACCCCTGACACACTGTCATCTGAACTTACTGCATCTGGACTGCAGGAATGTATTCATTGCAGAACAGGCAATGTTTTTGGCTGTAATGCAACATGTTTAAATTCATGAACGCCTAGAAAACGCCTAAGGGAATGATTTTCTATTTTGCTGGAGAATGGACGTTCCATCTGGCCATGCTCTTTTCTGGTCTCTAGCCCCGAAAGGCGCATAAGGCACATCATTTAAACATGTCTGGAGATGCAGATGATGCCAATCATACATACATGCATAAGCCAGGAAGCAGCATCATGTTAAGTGCTTTGTACACGACGCCATCAAAAAGTCGCGTAATCGCTTCTATGGGCTTCATGTTAGCATCTAGTCCAATTGAGGCGTGGCCAGATGCAAGAATTTTGGGAGTTAGGTTTTATGTCAAGGGCAGGAGCCCAGGTTAAAAAGTGCTCTCACCTCTGGTTTGATACATTATGTATCAGAAATTGTAAAAAAAAAAAAAAATGGAGTTAGCAAAGGATGGCGTCAGCTATCAGCTACGAAGGTTAGAAGGAGTCTGAGAGAAGAAGCAGGTAATAAGTGATTGTTTACACCACTGCATTGTTAATGTTAATGGCAGGCTTCCTAATTTCAATGGCTTTTCTCAGCAGGCTGCCCATAACCAGAGAAAGAGGGTGAGATGAGCAAGGGGGGAAAAAAAAGCTTTTTTGTTCTTTTTTAATGAGTGGCACTGAAATGACAGTTACATTTAAGCGAATGTCTGCTTTTCATACCAGCCAGAGTGCGACATCTTTTAAAAAATGCTATTTTGGACCTGGGTTTTATAATGGGTTTGGATAGAGTTTAATCTGAAAATCTGAAAAGAAATTTAATTGGTGGTGTGTTTGAATGTGTCTTACAGAGTTGGAGTGGAATCAAATTCAGGACACAAGCTTATTGCAAATAACAGATGCTACATGAAAGCTTTCCCATTTAGTAGCCAGAGACGAGTTTTGTTTTTATTTGTTACAGATAAAATGTGTAAGTCTTTGTATTTAGTTTAAGTACAGGTACAGCCACAAAACTGGGCTTTCAACAATGGTGCAGGTTTAGAGCACTAGTATTCAGTGCACTTGAAGTGTCTGGTGTGGGTGGTAAGACGCTGGACGAAAAAACAAAAAACAAGTGGCAACCTCAGGTTTTAAAAACGAGTCCAACTTGGAAGTGCCGAAACTTGCATTACCTTGAATGACCACTAGGCCCAAAATCTGGCTCCAGTACTGAGTCACACCCCATATACCTCATTTCCACTACACTGGTGCTGGTGCCAGGTGCCGCATTTACACTAGACAGGATAGTAGCACCAAACTAGTATGAAAATGTATTTCAGTATCCAAAAGCAGCTTATTTGACGTGTTATAACCGCTGAAAGTCTTTCTTCAGTTTTTTTTAGCTTAGACACTATTTGGTCGGTTGTTGGTGTGAAGCCTGTGACTATTAGTTCCTCTCTTATTTCCTTATACACTTTTTTTTTCTTAAAGCACTTTCCAATTTCTGCTGAATCTCGGCGAATGTCCAAAATGCCGAAAAAATGCTTTTGTTTCGTCCGCGCTCCACATTAACGGACTTTGGGTCTCTGCCATTTTTTTTTTACGCTCCCTATAACTCCGCCCACAGCTCGTGACGTCACAGGTTCTCGTAACTAGACCAGCAGAGTTTAGGGGCCGGTTCGGTGCTTATTTTAGGGCACCGGCACCAATTTTTTTCTTTGGAAAAGCGCGGCACTGGTTCCTAAATTGGGAACCGGCACGGGAACCAGAGCAGTGAAAAAGGGGAAAGGGAAAAAACAGACTGCCATGTTAACGTGCCCTACTTTAGCATGGTATTAAAAGCAGTTTTAATTATAAATTAAGTTGGGTTCTGCTATGAAGGCAAAGACCAGAGCTCCCACAACCGAAGGCAATACCTATGGGTGACGCCATGGAGAATTTCTCCAGTTATATACGGCGCATGACCGAAATACAAATATAAGGCCATGAAAATAGCGACAAAAGCAGATAGAAATGAAAGCAACACATCAGTTCTAACCAGCGCTTGTTTCAGCACAATCCGATGGCATCCCGCATAGAGATTCGGATTCCCCTGAAGAGCAATTACTCTCCTGTTTTTTCTTGCATATCTCACTAATACACGCGCAACAGTCATCAAACACGGACTTTCAACCTCAGTTTCAAATCCTATTTGCTGATTTTTCCTGTGAATTGAAATGCAGGGATCTGTCACAATGAATCCGAACACGGTGAACACGAATACTCGCTACTGCAGTGACTGCTTTTGGCATTTATATAAATAAAAGAAAGGTTTTTTTCCGTACGTTGTTTAGAACTCACGCTGTCAATTATATCTTTACATTTCATACTGTACATTGAAGGGCCTGAAAACATTTCTGTCTGATTGTCTGCCCAGACAGATTTAGTTAGTCATTAGTATGTGGGCTTCAACCTGAAATAATAATATCACCTGATCATCTTTAACTTTTTAACTATTTCTATAAACTCTTTTCCCGTCAATGACGGCTATTTACACTAGTAATGAATATTCTGTTAAATGACAGAACGAACAATTAATCAATCAGTCAGTTAGTGCACAACCTGATGGAATGTTACAGTACAAATGGATGACAGCTTTATTTAATGCTGCTTTACACAAACACAGTAAATTGAAGCCAAGAACTCAGATTTTGTCCTCAAAATTGCTGAATAGAACAAGGTTTTAAACAGATATCTGAACTATTACTAACACTAGTGTAGAACACCTGGTATACAGTAAATCCTTCGAGCTTCAGTTTAATTCCTCGTCTCTGCCAGCACTGGAAGGATTTTTATTACACTATTTACACTGAGCTGTTTCACTGTGTGCGGAGTCAGAGAACGAGAAGTGTGTGAAGAGAATGTGGTACCTCCTCTGAGGATTGAAGAAGCAGGTGAAGGACTGGTTGCTACCCTCTTCACTCCAGTAGTGCTGTAACCTTAGGATGTCTTCTCGCATCTTCTGGTTATCTCGCTCACATTTGGGAACATAAGAACACTAGAGAGAGAAAAAAAAGCATGATGAAGAATGAATCTTTACTGTACTGTCCTTGAAGGTTTTATTAATACATGCAGGTGGCGTTCCCAAATTGCCCATAGTGTGTGCCCTGCTATGGATTGGAACCCTGTACAGTGTGTACCCCACCTCATGTCCTAAGTCTCATGGGAAAGGCTCCAAGCCCCGCTGTGACCCCCAGGATAAAGCAGTATAAAATATGAGAGTGAGAGAGCGGGTAGATACAGACAGGGAAATATTACAGTCTAACTTGCAACAGGAAAACAACGCCAAACACTCACGATCCACTTTTTCAATAAGGACAAATCAAAGGTTTATGTGTCTAGACATTAGAACCTTAATGTGTCCTATTCTTTGGTGTCAGGTTGTGAAGTGTCTGCTTAGGGTTTAAAAAAAAAAAAAGATGCACATATCAATTTTCACATATGCACATATGTTGCACATGCATGCATTATTATCTTAATTAGTTTTTTTTTCCATTAGTATGCATACACGAAGATAAATGTGTGAAAATATAGAATTAGAAAAAAAGAGATACAGTTACTATGCTGGAATACTGGTCTACTATCTCACTCTGCATTTTAAAGATCAGGGCCCTTGGGCTGGGGAAAAAAAAAAAAGCATACAGATATCTGATTGAATTTGCTTCACCAGGGCAACCAGGTTACCATGGAAATGTGAAGATAGGGGCAGTGTGTGAGAACGTAATGGGTGCAAGGTGCGGCCTGGGATCACCGAGACTTTTTCAGCTCTTGAAAAGTCATAACAGACACGACTGTACGATTAGACATGGTGGATTAAACAGTGTTTTTATTAATTATACCTGTTCAGGTGAGATTTATCTGGCACATGTCCCAATAATATTGCCATGATACTGTGTGATTGTATTCGTTCTACTCTTCTATCCAGGATAATGGAAAGAAAAGTGTTCATACAGTACATCTTCTCATTGTGTATAAATGTGAGTATGTGCTCATTGACGTGTTTATCGATCGACCACCTGGCTCTATTTGAAATGTCTGCACTTCATAGCAGCGGGGATTTTTAAGCTTTGAACACTGTGGTGCGTCTACAAAGAGATTATGCACATAACAATATACTGAAATAATGATATTATGTTAGCTCCTAAGCGACTTGGTTGTCAACTCACACCTCCAGGGTTGGTAGGTTTGAATCTTGCCTCTGCTTTGTGCGTGTGGAGTTTTCATGTTCTCCCAGTGATTGGTGGGTTTCCTCCAGTTTCTTCCTAAAGACATGCAGTGTAGGACGATTAGAGTTTCCAAATTGCCCACATTGTATAAATGAGCATGATGGACTCAATCCCTACTGATTCCCATCCCTAAAAAGTACCCATACATCTTTTTTCTTTCTTTTTTCTGAACATCCATTAATTGTTATATTTATATATGTTCTGCAGTGGCTCTGATCTTCTTTCCCTAATTTCTTCTTCTTTGTCTTTCGGCTGTTCCCTTTCAGGGGTCGTCACAGCAAATCATCTGCCTCCATCTAACCCTATCCTCTGCATCCTCTTCTCTCACACCAACTAACTTCATGTCCTCTCTCACTGCATCCATAAATCTCCTCTTTGGTCTTCCTCTAGACCTCCTGCCTGGCAGTTCCAACCTCAGCATCCTTCTACCGATATATTCACAATCTCTCCTCTGAACATGTCCAAACCACCTCAATCTGGCCTCTCTGACTTTATCTCCAAAACATCTAATGTGGGTTGTCCCTCTAATGAACTCATTCTTGATCCTATCCATCCTAGTCACTTCCAAAGAGAACCTCAACATCTTCAGCTCTGCTACCTCCAACTCTGCCTCCTGTCTTTTCTTCAGCGTCGCTGTCTCTAAACCGTAGAGCATCGCTGGTCTCACCACTGTCCTTTTACTCTCGATGATACTCCTTAGTCAGATAACACATCTGACACTTTTCTTCATCCATTCCAACCTGCCTGTACCCGCCTCTTCATCTCCTTTCGACAATCTACTTTCACTCATTTCAAAGCTTCAAAATGGGTTGCTTCTGTCTCATAGACATCTCTCTGGTCTTCATGTTAGTTTATCTTTTTTTTTTCAAATTTAAAAACAGATATCTAAAACTATGAACTATTTAAACAGGGCAGACCTGGGCAGCAAGGAGCTCCAGTCACGCACATGTTCCAATATTTTTGAGCACTCATAAACAGGTAGTTTCAAACAAGAGTGTCCTGGGAATGGAATTCAACTCAACCCTGTACTTACATGTTGTTAGTCTTTTGGCTGCCTTCCTGATGCAACCCTCCCATCTTATCCAGGCTGGGTAGTATGGGGTGTGGTAACCCACCAACAGCAGGGCTTAAGCCAACAACCTAGAGCTGGCTGAGCTACCACTTACAGTACATACAGTACCAGACCAAAAAGGCTTTTGTTCGCTAAAAGTGGTGGCTAACTGGTAGGTCTCTTGCCTACCATGTGGAAGGCATGAGTTCAAGTCCCAAACCCCAGCCACTGCATCATCAAGCCTGAATAAAATGAGCGGGCTGCATCAGGAAAGATATCCGGCATGAAGCCTACAGTATGTAAAGTTGTGTCCGGATTGGGGACCCCTTGATGGGAGCAGCAGACAACAACTTATATACAGTACCAGACCCGCTCATGGTGGGGTGTGGGTGATCTCCTCAAAAACATTGTCGGCCACTTGAGGATGTTGAGGCACAATTTTAATGGATTTTTTTTTTTTTTTTTACATTTGGAGGATTTTTTCTCAAATGCCTGCTTCCTTTTCTCTCAGATTTTTAGCCTGTGATTAGCCAGTGAGCCCGGTCCCGAAACACACACTCGGCACACTCTCATGTGCACCCCATATAACAACCACACACAATCGGGCCTTTAGAGAGACTCTTCAATCATTCTGGATTTGCTTTATTCGATTTGTCCCAGTGTTCCCGACGTCTAGAACACCCCTGGTTTTAATGAAAACGGAGCATGTCCAAAATAGTTGCTTTTTTGTACCATTAAGTGTAAAATTGTGTGTGTCTACAGGTGTTCCTAAAAAAAGTCTAGATAAGAATAAAGTACAATTGGAAACTCTGAGCGCTAGCGAAAAACTCAAGTTACAGGCTAGCAAAACTGTCCAGGTTGCTTTGCTATAAAAGACCGGATTTTATTCAGTCTCTCTGTTTTTTTCCTCCCCAGGGGCTTTCTCAGTAGATTAGCAGTGACCATCAATCCCGCTGCAGCTGCTGACACTCTGATGACGGCTGTTTCTTTTTGAATCGTGAAGATGAGCTACATCACTCAACACCGATTGTCATCTGGTAGCCGTCGCGAGAGGCCACTAAAGCAATACATATGAAGATGAAGATAGATGGCCGCGAGTGAACCACGGGACTAAAGGTCCTTCTGAGTGAAACCGATAGAAAACAATACAATATGTACAGATGAGTGTGTGCAGGACAAGCCTTGTATCTATCCGACAGGACTTTAATCTGGATCTATACTTCGTGGTACCTTTGTGTTGTCTGATAAACGCTGATTGCTCAGTAGGCAGTAGAAAAACGCCTGACATAATGGGGTTATTTTATATGATGTTAGTAAAGTATCAGCATGAATCCAGCAGACGTGCGAAAAGCTTTCAGCAACGGTCGATATAGAACAGTAACAATGACGAGTAAATCAATATTACTTGATTTTTTTTGGCAAGCTAAGTTTGCGGGTACAAACAGAAACCACATGCAAACCTTTTCTGCACAATTTCCTACACGGTGTATAGTATACCACTGAGGAATGAGCATTTGGTCTTTAGCACCATTTTATAACTGACTATATTTTAAGTAGTGCGGTCAATTGATTGGAAAATTTAATCTAGTTAATCACAGTTCCACCTCTGGATTTAGGAGGTTTGGAGCAGTATGTTAAACCTACAGCGTCGAATCTAGGGGTTATTTTTTTTAAAATATATATATTTTTTTTTCTCCAATTTTCTCCCTAATTTAGTCAAGGCCAATTCCTCCCCGTCACTAGGGGGCTCCCACATTAAGGCTACTACTACCATTCAGCCGGGAGGGCCAAAGACTATCACGTGTTTCCTCCAAACCGCGTGACGTCAGCCGACCGCATCTTTTCGAACTGCTTGCTCACGCACCGTTAGGGGCGGAGTAACACACTCAGAGGAAAGCGCTAGCCACTCCTTCCGTGTGCGCGAGCTCACAGACGCCCCTGATTGGCTGTAGAGTCGTAATTAATGTGGGAGCGCAAGTACCTCTCATCCCTCCCCCCTGAGAGAGCTCGGCCAATCAGCTCTCTCTGTGCCTCCGGCTGTGAGAGGAAAACAGCATTACCCGGGGTTCGAACCAGCGATCTCCAGATGATAGGGCGAGCACTTTCCTACTGCGCCACTCGGAGGCCTTAGGGGTTGTTTTTGATCATGGCCTTAAATTTGAGAACCAGATTAGTGCTGTGGTTCGGTCCAGTTTCTTTCAGTTCAGGCAACTGGCAAAACTTGAACCTGTTTTGTCCTTTAGGCTGTTCGAAATAGCCATCCACGCCTTCATCACCACTCACATTGATTATTGTAATGCTCTGTATCTTGGGGTTTCTCAGACAGCATTACATCGGCTACAGCTGATCCAAAACTCTGCCATGGTACCCAAGACCAAATGCAAGCTCAGGGGTGATCGGGCGTTCTCTGTGGAATGATTTACCATTGACCATTTGTGAGGCCACATCATTGGGGGTGTTTAAGTCCCTTCTTAAAACTCACATGTTTTCCCTGGCATTTAAACCAACATGACATGTTGATTTTACATATTGTTTTACAATTTATTACAAAAAATCTTTTATTTTTGTATTATTTTATTTTATTTTTATTCATTTTATTATTATTATTATTATTATTATTATTATTTTATTAGATTACAATGTTATTTTATTATTTATGTGAAGCACTTTGGGGCATTGATGTTGTTAAAGTGCTATACAAATAAAGATGAGTTGATTTGAAAGTTGAGTCACAGTTATTAACTATACAATTTTAACATACTCGGATTTACTTGTATTATAAACGAGTAATGTTGGAAAAAAAGAAATGCATGACAAACTGGTTAGAGGAAACAGATTATGCGTTTCCTCTATATTTTAATTTAACGTAATTTATACGTTAAATTAAAACCTCTCAAGTGGGACTGGCACGGCATGCAGTGGCTGGGTAGCGTGGGGGACAAACCCACAGATAGTGGGGGTCTAATCCACATCGTACAATTTACACCATAGCCACTTGAGCCACCGCTCCCACATCTTCCATGTAATGTATTCTTGTAAAAATAGTTTGCCTTAAAAGATTTTTTCCAAACTTCCATGTAGAAATTTTTTATATTGAAACTTGTGGTTCAGCACACCTGGTGCTATTATCACACACAGCCGGGTACCCGCACTGCGTTTATGGGAAGCCATTAGGGTCAAACTTGGTCATATGATTAATTTATGTAAAAAAAAATAATAATGCGTTAAAATTTCTAGCTTAATCACATGTGGTAACGTGTTAATATTGACCGCTGACTGGTGTACAGTTTATGCACAAACATATACAGTAATAATATACACAAAAAGGATTGAGCTTAATGAGCTAAGCTATTTATTATTTTTTTAATTAGGTAATAAAAAATGTGAAAAGGAATAAAGGAATAAAACCCTAAACATGAACGAGTGACAATCAAAGTACTGCGGAAAAAAAAGACTTAAACCTGGATCCTTAAAATCTCCTTCTCTGTTTTCCCCCCCTCTCTTACCACTAATGCCTACTTACCACTTGTTAGCGTTGTTTTTTTTTTTAACACAAAGCCTGGCTTCTATGGAAACTGAGCCAAGACTTATTCGTTTAATTCCACAGACACTAGCTTTCATGTTTCACTGATGCCACTAAATTGAATGTAAAATATAAATGGCCTTATTCCCGAGAATTTCGCTCTTCCCCGCTCCAGTGCATACAGTACATGTGCTGAGAATTAAAAATCATCCCATTAATGTTGCTCACAAGCAAACACAGGCACAGGAAGCACCTTCACAGAAACCGAAAGAGCAACTAATATTAATGTCTTCAACATGCAAACTCTATTCGTCACGGATGTCATAATAATCAGAAGGAACCGTAAGGCAAAATATTAGGATCGATGAATAGAAGCAGCACAAAGGCTTCGTCTGTAGGTGGAAATGTGGCCGAGATAAGATCACAGTTCAGCATTTTAATGTGCAAATGTGACTGAGGATCCATTGTGATCATGTCTAAGGAGGGGAAATGGGGAATATAGGCATTGGGTTATAAATGAAGGTCTTTTTTTAAGAAAAAACATTTCAGGGCTAATGTAAGCAATAGTAATAGCACATAGCGTATTTATAAAATGATATCTGCTGATGAGGTCATCATCATCTGAGGCATTATCTTCTACTTTTAAAGAGAGAGAGAGTTTGATAAACAAGTTCGTCCTACATTAATGCAGCCTCAGTCAGGAGAAAATTCCCGCATAGTCAGCGATACAGCAGCACGAAACCATGATCTGATTCTTTCATTCATTCAACTGTGCAAGCTTGCAGTAAAACAGCCTTTAAGTATTTCTGTCTCGGCGGTGATCATATGAAGGAGCTTAATCACACCCCCTCCAAGTGACACTTCTATCGTCCTCTCATTATCATTTGTAATATATCAGTTAATATTTCCTCGACTGAGATGGCCCAGTAGGAATGTCTGATTGTCTAAAATGTTGTTTACGACGTTAATTTGCCAACGTGACGGAAGTTGGGACAATGTTGGTATTAGATCACTTAGCATTACTTTGATGAAACGACATCGGAACAACGTTGACTACATGACTATAGGATGCCTTTGAACAAATGTCCTAACATAATGTTGCACAAACATCAAAACAATATTTGAATATTTTATTATTAACCCCACATGCAGCATGGTGGTGTAGTGGTTAACACGGGCTCCTTTCCTCTCAAGGTAATGGGTTCGATTCTTGTCTGTGGGGCTGTGCACATGGAGTTTGCATGTTCTCCCTGTGCTTGGTGGATTTCCTCTGGTTACTCCCACAGTCTAAAGACAGATTAAGCTAATTGACGTTACCAAACTTCCCATAGTGTGTGAATAAGTATGTGTGTACAGTATATGAGTGCCCTGTGCGTCGGGAACAACATCATATATAGATAAAGAACTGGATGTTACTTAAGTTCATATGCATGTAGGGGAGTGAATACTTTTGGCAGTATAGTGTATATAAGTTTCCCACAAACGTAATAACTTTATTTTAAACTTTACTTGATTTTTATAGGATCCTTGATTTACTCCAGTGGTGTATTTTATTTTGAAGGGTTTAGGATAGACACTTTGGAAAACAATCAATGCAAACAGTGTATGCAGTTGCTGACCATTGAATTTTGTGTATGTGCCAAAATACGCTTTATAGCAAACATAAAAAAGGGTCACAAAATATACTGTATACACAACTGTTACTACTGCAGCAGCAACTGTCATTATGATTAGAGTCTTTGTGTAAAGACATCATTATGTCAAATCTGATAACTCTTCATTACGCGTTCGAAGCCATTATGCTGGGGATAATATTTCATCATGCTTGTTTTCCTGTAGCTCACAGCCCAAACATCTTGTTCATTCACATTAACAGCTGACATCTGGAACTCATCAATAAGCAGTCCGCTGAGATATGTTCATCCCGATATGGTTTACTTTATTCCTGATTAGATGGAGACTCTTGGTGAACATTAATTTGCATGTCTTGCCGCAGATTCCCAGTGGGCATGAGGTCTGATTCGAACACCTGCCCCAATCTTGAATCTCATCCAGACTGGAACAAGCTTTCTTTCAGGATTGTATCCTAATAGTCACCATCTACTGTATACAGTGGTGTGCAAAGTAATCACATTCATAACTTGGGTAGAAATATAGATACTAGGGTTTAAAAAGACTTCTTTAGAAATTGAAGTATCAACTCAAGCTTTTTACTCAAGTAAAAGTGTAAAAGTACTGGTTTCAAAACTACTTAAAGTATAAAAGTAAAAGTAACGTGAGGGGGGAAAAGCATTAAGGATAAAAGCTTAGGCTGTGCCGAGTCTCTATCACGGACATCTTCGTCTACTTATTTTATTCAAACGTCCTTGCTGGAGTGTGTGACGTGACGTCATGTGCAGGTGTGATGGATCGCGTACCAACCAATAGGGTGTCGGAATGGTATGTTTATACTTCTCATCCAACCACAATCAAATTCGCTCCATCCGGATGGCACAATTTATCCGGATGTTTTTGTTTGTTTGTTTTTTGAATGACAAGCTGAAATAAAATAGAGGCTATTTTTAAAATGTAAGTAAGTATTTGTACTTCACTACTTGACACCTCTGACTGTACTGTATGTCATCTTCAAGCATGGCCGACCACCGAAACCTGCTGATGAAACATTACTACAACATGGTGCTACCACCACAATGCTTCATTGTGGCTACTCTGTTGCATTAAAAGTTACATCAGACCAGAAAAAACTTTTTGATCTTTCTTACATGCTTGCTCAGATTCTAAATTTTTTCTGCAAACTTATATGACCCTGCCATCTTTACATTATTAACAATGGATATAACAATACACCTTAATGTGATCAAAGACTTGGACCCTAACTCATTTGCCAGTTTTGCAGCAATGGGGGTAAATACTAAGCAATCACACATTAAGTTTATTTGTAAATCATTTTATAGAATCTATTGATTCCACCATTCTTAGTTCTTAGTATCATGGGCTATTTTATGCTATAAAGACCATTTCAGTTAAACTTTCACTAAAGTACAAGTATGAAACATAATATAGTATAGCAAATAATATAGTATTAAAGTACGCACTTTAAAAGACCTGATAATTTTGGAATCATAATACATGTTTGAAAGGTGGTGTGCGTATTTTATCACAACATATAATTTAGATAATGCGACAAAAAATGTATCTTACTGTATGTTCCTAAAAAACCTTGCCTTAAAACATTTATATTCTTACCTTTGACTTGTCGATCATACACTAAGACTGCTTCAAATCATTTTAAACAAATGTCCACCCACAGAAAAACCATTACATGCTCAATTACAAATTCTGTTTATCCATACAGTTCTCTAAATGTGCTGTTCTAGTAAAAACAGTAACATGAGCAGAAGTGCACTAATGTAACCTAGCAGGATTTTTATTTTTCTTGGTAAAGTGTTATGGTGAGGTTAATTTGGCAGAGTTAGAGATGTTGGGATGACGCTAGAATCAGCTCGTTAGATACGATGTCAGAACTTAATCACAGCGCATCCAACTGAGAAAAAGAGAGCAAGAGAAACTTTCTTTCATTATGGGTAATGTATCAGTTATTATACCATCAGTGGCGATGGCACAGCAGGAATGGCTGGTTGTCAAAAACACTGTGGTGATGTTAATTTGGCAACATTATGGAAGTTGGGACAACGTTGGTTATAATTACTTGGGGTGGCACCGTGGCTTAGTGGTTAGCCCTGTTACCTTGCCTTGGTTCGATTCCCATCTAAGATCTGTTTGCATGTTCTCTCCAAGCTTGGTGGGTTTTCTCTGGGTACTCTGGTTTCCTTCCACAGTTCAAAGACATGCGGACCCGTAGTGTGAGTGTATGGAACATGGGACTACTAGGAAACTCTCAGTGCTAGTAAATGCACATAAGAATGAGCACCACAAGCACCATATTTCAGAAGAGTAATTTGGAAACAAAGTTGCACCTCAGGTAATATTTCTGAAAAAAAAGGTTGCATTGAGATACACTCGCTGTGTGTGGAAAGCTGTTGTGTCCATCCCAAACTTTGATCAGAATTCCAAAGCACTTTAGACATGTAAGAGACCATGGATGACCTCAGATGTTGTGTTAATACAGTAGATGCTAATCTTCATGAATTTACCAAATAAAGGTTTCAATTTTGTTGTTTTGAGGTTGTAATTTCAATGTAAGCTCAATGTCAATTTATTATTGTGTCTTTTGAATACAGTGAAACCTTGGATTACGAGTAACTTGGTTTACGAGTGTTTAGCAAGACGAGCAAAGATTTTTAATCAATTTTGACTTGGAAAACAAGCATTATCTTGGTTTACGAGCATCGAGTATCATGTATGCGCTTCTTGATTTGATACCGAGCATCACGTGATCACAACTAAGCCAACGGTTTTTCTCTCACTTGCGCTGCGGGAATCATCTTTCCTGCTGGGTCTTAGTGCTCGTCTCTTACTGGTGTAATTATAATCTGTGTGTGCGTGTGTGTGTGTGTGTGTGTGTGTGTGTGTGAAACAAAGAGGGAGTGCTTTACTCACACACAACTGGCACGGTGTCAAATTACACACAGCGCCTGTGCGCATAAATGGAAACACTTATCTGTCAAAATTTATTTATTTTTTTAAGGTAACGTGCAGGTTAATTTGTTTCATTTTTACTTTATATTTTGTGCTAATTATTTTTATGTATTTATTTTTTTGGACCGTGGAACAAATTATTTTAATTTCCATTATTTCTTATGGGAAAATGTGCTTTGATTTACGAGTGTTTTGGAATACGAGCCTGATTCCGAAAGGAGTTATGCTCATAATCCGAGGTTCCACTGTACAGGTTTGTCCTGATAGTGGAGGTCATCGCAACATTGATATATATTAATATATTACACATTTATACAATGTTAGGGTTCCTGCTGGGTGGACATCAGACTTATTCTAACATCAAAAAACAATATCATCCCTACAGCAGACACCATCGCAATGCCTTTACAACAATATTACAACATTTATCCAAAATTAGAGGGATCTTGCTGGAAAACCTGTGACTCGCCTCGCAGCCAACTTCCGCCCAAGACATGCTCGCCACCTGCCCAATCAGGTTTAAGAATTTAACAATGTTGTCTAATAATAGAATATAATTAATGGTTCTGAATGCCTTGATTAGATTAATTGATGAAGAATTTGAATTCATATTGAGTCCAGTATGTACACGCTGTGTAAGCCGTAAAGGCTGGTGAAAGAAACAACTCTGCACTTTTACTTTCAGACCTGTTTAATTATCACACTATTTAAATTGAAGTAGGAGACCCTTTAGATTCCTTTTATACTTCTATTGTGTAACGACAAGGACTCGGCAGGTGGACGTGGATTCATGTGCAGCTGATTTAATTATGAAAAAATAGACATTTTCTGATGTAATGCTGGAAATTTTGTGTTGAAGGGCCCTGAAGTGACACAGTGATTATTAAAAATCCAAGCAAATGAACAAACATTCACCTTTGGGCAGGATAATTACATAAAACAAATGTACTTAAGTGGCTCAGCCAAAGCCTGACCTTTAACCCCTGTGGAGAGACATGAAACTGGTTGGTCACAAAGTTTTCCCATCCAGTATGATTGAGCTTGAGAGAATCTAAGAACTTACAATCAATTATCTGTCACAAGTATGCTACAAAACAGTAAAATTTGTATTTAACTATTCAATTGTTTTGCATTTCCTAGGTAGGAAATTGGAGTCAGTGGGTAGGTCAGCCAGAATACAGCACCTCTGGAGTACACAGGGTACTAACAGGGAAACAACTCACAGATGTTTTTGAATATCTGCTAACAAAATGCACCAATACTCTAAGGAAGATGAAAGTTTCTTAAAAAGAATCATTACTGGTGGCCAGACATGGATTCATCACTACGAGACTGAAAGTAAAAGGCAGATTATGGACCAAGAAAAAGTTCAACAATCAACAAGTCAGCCATCAGCTGGAAAATCCATCCAGTGTATTTATTTTTCCCTAAATTAAAGTCTACCAGCAGAGTGCGGATAATTTTTGACCCACCCAACTACACATCTCTTTCTTTTATTCCTGTCAAAAAAATGTGCCACACTCACAGTTTGCTTTATATTTCAAACCAAACGACCTTTTGGCTGCCAACCAGCATAAATACGAAGCCACGCATTCAGCTGAAACTGCCCTTCTTGCAGTTCGTGAAGCTCCACAGAATGCCAGAGAAACGAAACACCCTCTGCAGTCAATCTTCTCAACATGTCAGCAGCTTTTAGTATAATGAATAACCAGACTCTCGTCTTTGGCAGACTTTTGGCAGCACTAAGCCGGCGTTCATGTATCGTCAACACGTCCTGTTCCATCACCTGACAAACTTAATGCTGGAGTTTGATCCAGGCTCAGATCTTGGTCAACATTTCTTTGCTCAGATCTAGATCTAGATCGCTGCTGCATTACATCACACCCATACTGTATGTAATTTTTTCCCCAAACTGTTACCACAAGGGTAAAAGCACACACTTGTCTCGAATGTCTTTGCATTACAGTTCACCTTTACTGGAACTAAGAGGCCTGAACCTGTTCCAGAATAAAAAAAGACCTTGTGTGCAAAGCCAGCTCCATTAAGAGACGGCTTGCCAAGTTTGGAGAGTTATAGCCTGAGTGTCCTGCACAGAGCTCTGATCTCAAACCCACTGAACACCTTCGGCCGAATGAGCAGAACTGCAACTTTCAACTTTTTCGAATTGGCATGTTCAATAAGTATACAATATATATACAAGTTTTCGAATTATGTTTTTTTTAAGGGGGAAAAAAGGTGTCCAAACCTGAGTGGGCCTATGTGAAAAAGTAATTGCCCTCTTATAACTGATTCTGCCACTCTTGGAGGCAACAACTGCAATCAACCATTCTCGATAACTTGCAACGAGTCTTTCACATCCCTCAGAAGGAATCTTGGCCCACTCTTCTTTGCAGAGTTTTTTTTTTTTTTTTTATTTAGCCACATTGGTAGGTTTTCGAACAGCCTGTTTAAGGATCTCAATCGGACTTTGTCAAGTCCAGACTTGGGATTTAAAAGAGGACTGACCGGAGTGTTTTGGATCATTGTCCTGCAGTATGGTCCAAGTGCGCTTGAACTTGAGGTCATGCCCTGAGTGGTGCAGTTGTACAGTGCAGTGCTTACCCCATCATCCGGAGATCACTAGTCCGATTCCGGGGGGGTGCGGTAGCCTCCCGCTGCTAGCGGCCTAGACAGAGCTGATTGGCCGAGCTCTCTCTGAGGGGTGAGATGGGAGACACTTAGTGCTCTCACATCAATCATAGCTCTACAGCCAATAATAGCTGTCTGTGAGCTCACGCAAGCGGAAGGATTGGATAGTGCTGTCCCCCGAGTGTGTTACACCCACAACAGTCCGTGAGAGAACAATTCAAAAAGATGCGGCCATCCAGCTCCTAAAGTAATCCAGGTCCAAGACTATCACACTACCCCCACCATCTTTGACTGTTGGTATGATGTTCTTTTTATGAAATGATGTTGTAGTTTTATGCCAGATGTAATGGGACACACAAAAAGTTCCAAAAAGTTATTTTTCACAGGGCCAGGTAGGTTTGGACAGCTTTTTTTCTCTCAATTAATTACTGCCTTGTTATCTTCCGTTATGTTTTTTTTTTTTTTTTTGTACTGTAATATTAAAAAGTAATTTATGTGTGATAAATATGGGAAAAATCAGAAAGGGGCAAATACTTTTATAGAACTGTATACAGATGTGATGGACAGGTTGCACAAATTTTAGCCATATAATGTATGTTAATGATGCACAACTTAATCCATCCATCGCCACATCTCTCAGAAAATAGTGCTGCCTTTCTGCCTTACATTATTTGCACAAAACACATTTTTCAGGTTATGCATGGCTGCAGACTTTTGTGCCTAAAACTGTTTGCGTATGAGGTGCTCTGGGTGCGCTCATGACCAAATGATGATGTAATCGTATCACATCAAGCAGGTTCACGGTGTTATGCTGTCCTTTCTAGATTATGATCTGGAATGAATCTCATTTGGTTGTAATCGGTGCATTACAGCAACGTGTGAAATGAGGCGAATCACTAGTTGATAATTTGTCTCAGATAAGAAGCCGTGACGTATCCCATCTGGCAAAATAGTCAATATGGCTGTTAATCTCTGCAGTAGAGCAGACAACCTAAGAGCAGACATAAATAAATGTAACTTCAATGTGTAACACAATCCTCTTAACATTTTGTTTTCTAACAATATTAACATGTTTCTATCCACATATTGTTTTACCCATCGCTCATCACCTATGAACCTTATCTATGCATTCTCAAAAGTTGCACATGTTAAAAAGCTAAAAAAAAAAAAAAAAAAGCTTTGGACTTTTTTCCCCAAACTCTAAGGGTGAATTAACACTTAACACCACAAACGCTAATTAGGCTCGAAACACGCGCGTTAGAAGCCTGGTGTGCCTGCATGAGAAAGCGGCGTGCACCCGCCACATGCTCGCAACTGCTCAACAATGTTTCTTTATAATCCCACAGGTGGTGCACTCTGAACTCTGAACTATTCACACATTGGCATCCTGTGTGGTAGAAGGGAAATTATTTGCTAAATTTGTTTACAAAACATAATTATGGCAGATGAAAGAGATACATGCTGTTCAGTAACAATGTAGCTTTTTGTTCCATTTAATTGGAAGTTAAATGTTAAACGTTTTAGTTATTTTGTATTATTTATCAAGCCGAGAAAACTAAAGTTATAAGGAACAGGGTACACTTAATTACTCGTGTTCAAATGAGTTGTGAAGCTGCTGAATAAAGCTAATAAATTTCAAACAAAATTGAAAACAATGTAATATTGGATTGGGAAAGTTATAACATCGTAATACTTACAGAATCTGCACCTCTCTATAGGGACATGGGAGTGCAGACTGGGAGATCTAGGCTTAAGGCTCTTATGCTATATACTGTACATCACCGTACTGCCCACTAAACCCTCTCATCTCTTACATAGCTTCAGGATCTGTTAACTTGTGTATGTATACGCTTAGACCTGTAACCTGTCATTTTCATTGAAGTCACTTCGTCAAAGACAATTGCATCTCGATCCGCACTGTATTTCACTTATTTTATGACATTCCTATAGTTTAATATTGCATTAGCAACTTTGGTCTTTAATCTCTACTGTGTGCAATCTGCCTTTGTGTTACTGTCCTCATTGCTACTGGATGTCTGAAATTTCCTTCAGGATAAATAAAGCGTCTACCTGTCTGTTTGTTTGTCTGTCTGTCTGTCTGTCTGTCTGTATATCTATGTATCGCCATCCTGAGTTATTCCCTGCCAGAGGTTTGTCTCAATCGTCCAAAAAAATAAAAAGCATGTTTGAACTTTCTAAAATTACCCTGTTTACATCACATCTCCGGGACGAGCTGAACAATTCATTGTGTCAGCAAATTTCCTTCTCCTCTTAATCCCTGGAGGTTTCTTATGCTAAGAGAGCCGTGAGTCAGAGACTCCCAGAGACTCCCAGTCCAAACCCTAAAGGACTTGCATAAGAGTTTGGAGCTCTAAATGTTCACACTCATCAGAGCCTAACAGCATGCCGTTGAGAGGTGGAGAAACCCACCTGGAAGAAATCAAAATCATTGCCTTATGATTCATGAAACTTTCTGGCATGGTTAAAAGCCATCAATAGCTCAGAGTCGTGTGTTAGATGGATTTGTATTGACGCAGTGCACAGGCTGTTGTACTGTAGGTCAAGCGGTTACGGCTCTGCATTACTGATCAGAAGGAGGTTCGAGCCCTAACACTGCCGAGCTGCCCCTGTTGGACCCTTGAGCAAAGCTCCCGGGCTGCATCATGGCTGTTCCTGTGCTCTGACCTCGGCTTTCTAACAAGCTGGCATATAAAAAGAAAAGAATTTCTCTGTGCTGTAAAACGTGTGACAAATAAAGGTGTCTTCTTCTAGTTTTCTATTCCTACCATTGATTCACTGTCCTCCAAGGTTCTATATTGGGGTCTGTCTTTTTTTTCCCCACTGGTGATGGCTCGCTCCGTCTGAGAAAATGTCATTCTCAGTGTTATGCCAGACAGAAACCAGACTGCTCCGTCTACCTTTAAATTTCAACGAACTCAGGTGATTTCAACATCTTGACACATTCACTCACGGCGTTAAGATCCGGAAGCTTTTTAATTCTGTCAAATCATTGACCGCTGACACAGTTTGATTAGAAAACTGTACTGTATGTTTAAAAAATGTATCATCCAATTAGATCCAAAAATAAAAATTTCTAAAAGCACCCAGCAGGAACCCTAACGCTGGATGAGTCTTGTAATATACTGGGACCAACGTTACGATGAAGTCCACCAAATTTAAATGACTTTTGAGACCATTTTGAGGACGTTGAATGAACGGCCCAAAAACTATGTTGCAAATACAACATCAAAACAACTAAATTTGAACCTTTATTTGGAACACTTATGGTGATAATCATCCATGACCACATTCATGTTTCCAAATGATCGGAGATGGGACAAACACAAAAGCGTCTCATATCACGCTTCTCTTGGTGTTGTATTGTTAACTTTCTGTTTTAATTACCTTCTAAAATATTACCAAGAGGTGCATCCTAGCACCCAAACCCAGGGTGCCAATCCATTGCAGGACACACACATACACACCTACACATACACACCTGCTCATTGTTCCCAAATTACTCTATTGTAATATGGTACTTGCACAGCGTCCAACCCACAAGACGTCTGCTTTGAAAGAACATATCTTATGTGTTTTGTTTGTATTTCTGTACATTCCTGTTGCCCTTTAAATTTGTGTTGCACTTGTTATGAGCGTATATTTACGCATCAACAGTGGTCCAGTGGCTCTCACCAAAGCAACCAGAATTTGAGTTTGGCTCACATCATCAGTTTGGTATTAATATTGTTTAGAAGACGATTTTGAAACATTATGTTAGGGGCACTTGTTCAGTCGTCAGATGGTCAACATTGTTCCGACATCATTTCATTAAAGTAATTCAAAAACAACCCAATGCTGCTCCAACATTCAAATTGTTGCCAAACTAACCTCACCACAACATTCTGATGAGCAAAGTTTTTCCAAACAGTAAAGTATTGAGTGGTTCACATTTACCTCTTTTCACCAAAGCCGGTTCAGGAACTAGTTGGGAGCCAGTTCTTTGTTTTTAGATGGACAAAGCACCGGCCCTCAGACAGAAGTTAAAGATTCCAGGGAGGCACTAACACTCTGCTGGGGTAGAACAACGAATCGCTAACGTCAGGGGCTGAGGGCTTAAGATTGCCACTACTACAGTTACTGAAACTTTGTTACCGCCATGCTGATAAAGCCAGGAAAAGTGCTTGCAACACCATGTTGAATTTCGCCATTGGTGTTGTTGTGCTTGCCGCTAGTATTGTTTTGCTGCTAGCCACTAACATTGCTGCGAAAGTAGAGAACCGCTCTGAACCAACACTAGCACCTGGTACACTTTGGTTCTCTTTGTGTAACACTCAATCAGAAAAGCAGCAAGACTACAAACCATATTTATCGCTAGTATTACCATGCCTGATCTTGTGGCATTCTGCCAGCGTGGCGCTCATCTGTTTGCCCAGCTGAAAAAGTAATGAATTTTATCTACACGTAAACGACTTAAGAGCATATCATGATTCACCATAATAGGCAGATAAATCACTGCGAGTCATCTTTATGAAGACAGGAACATCTTTAAATTAAAGGCACAAACAATCCTGAGCGTTCATCATTCCGGTTTCGAACGACTACTTTTCAATCTTTGTCTCATTAATGTGTATATTAATTACAGCTATATTAATGAGCTGTTTCTCTATTTTGTTTAGACATAATCATTTCTTAATGATTTCCTTATACAACACAAGCGAGTCATACACAAAGTTGTGTTATTGTGAATCATTTATTAATGAACATGTCCTAATTCCTGTAATGCTCTTCGTGCATTAGAAAGGTTCGCAGAGGTTCGGCTAATACAAATAACGCTGCTTTGTTATGTCTAGACAATCCTCCTTTCTTTTGTTGCAATCTATTTTCCGTTGTGCATCAGTCCCTTTTTCGGAATAAACACCTCCGCAACACGATGCTGCCGCCCCCACGCTTCAGAGCGAGTCGGGATAGTATTCTTCAAATTAAAGCTCTCGCTTTTTGTCCTCCACACTGCACTAATCAATATGAGTCAATAAGAGAAAAATATTATTAATAATAATAATACTATTTGTATTTCATTTCACCACGAAACAGTTCAGGCTGGTGATCAGTCTGGCTTTTCCATGCCGGTCTCTCTTTCTCTCTCTCTCTCACACACACACACTTTTATATTCAACTCATTTTTTTGATTTTCATTCCAAATCATAGCTCAGTGATTACCCCATTCATGTTGGTACTTGATCCCAGCCAGAAACTCCTGTGCACTGGGCAGACTACAGTACCAGCTTTAACGTCTACATCTTTTAATCCGTCAGCTATAAAATTTCTCAATAAATATTAACTAAATAACATTATATTATGTATTAATTCCCTTTATATTACTAACATGTTGCATGATGCGTGCATCATTTCATGTGTTCTTTCCTTCTTACCCAGCCACGCCCATCACTCTGGTATAGAGTCAATCTGGACTCATCAGACTACATGAGCAAGGCATTGGACTACGGTTCGAAAGATCCCAGGTTCAAACCCCACAACCACCAAGTTGCCACTGTTGGGCCCTTGAGCAAGACCCTTAACCCTCAACTGCTCAGATGTATAATGAGATAAAAATGTAAGTCGCTCTGGATAAGAGCATCTGCCAAATGCGTAAATGTAAATGAGCTTATTTTTTTTAATCCAAAGTCCAATCTTTATGATCCCTAGCGAATGTAAGTGTTTTTTTTTCTAATAACTCTCACTAACAGGTGGTTTTCATATGGACACACAGCTGTTTAATCACAAGTGTGTATGGAAATCACTATTAAACATAGCTTTGGTTTTTACTCTAATGCACCTTTATTAAGTAGGTGTGATAGTGATAGCCATGATTTTTTTTTTTTTCTGACCAAAAGGTGATGGATCGGCTCTATCCCTCCTTAATGATGTGTTGAAGAATCCTTAACCCAATTTCAGTCATTTAAAATCTCCTTAGCTGCTTTCAGTACTTGATGCAGACCAATAATTTGACCTTTCAGAGCTGGAGACTTTTTTTATGGCAATGACGCATAATTTATGAATTGATTTTAATTGCACACTCTTGAACACCTTCAAAATCACCGGCAGTAAGACAAGAGCGGGACTGTCTCTTGATATCTCTTCCTGCATCTTTCCTGTGTTGGGATCACTTGTAGAAAGATATCAATGCCAACGTTAATTTGACGTTAATCCGAATTTTAGCATTAGGTTGATTTTGAAAGTAAGAATTACTTCTTACTATATAACATTGAAAAAGACATCCAGGAAAGACGTTGCGTTCGTACGTCTGTATTCTAACATCTGCTAGACACTTAAGGGACCGCGGAGGTAATGTTGTGTGAACAGAGAGGTATAAATGCTGTAACTAATGGATGATATTTATTCAAAGTTATTCCAATGTCACTTCATCAAACTCATTCTAACTTTGAAAGTTATTCCAACTTGTCCCAATGTTGTGGTTTGGAAGGACAGCGTTAAAAACTAATTACACTTATATGACAACGTCATGCTTCATTGGGGTTCCTGCTGCAGAGTTTAAAACAATCATCGCAAACCATTTTAGATAGGGGTGTCATTACTTTACAAAGTCACTCTATAATACAGTATTACCTCCTAAAAACTGATAATGTCTTATAAACTGATAAAAAACTTATTTTTAAGCGTGATCAAATAAAAATGAGCTATTTGTAGCAGAGACTAGACTTCATTTTAGATGAAATAAGGAAACAGGGATAGATTTAAACCATAGTGCTATCTCAATTATGCAACAGTTAATAACTCATAAGGCGTGGCACGGTGGTGTAGTGGTTCTGTGGCCTTGCACCTCCAGGGGCGAGGGTTCGATTCCCACCTCAGGGTTTGTGTGTGAGGAGTTTGCATGTTCTCCCCATGGTGGGTTTCTTCCAGATGCTCCGGTTTCCTCCAACAGTCCAAGGTAGACTTCCAAATAGCTGACAGTGTGTTCGTGTTCTCTGCGATGGATTGGCACCCTGTCCAGGATGTACCCCACCTCACGCCTAATGGTATGCACATACGAGAAACGCAGAGATCAATCCCACCGAGATGTAGTTTCCACCAAGCCAGCTTAGCCGTCCTGAGGAGTGTGTGTGCACAGCACGGCTGTGTTTGCTGGCAGGGTTAGCGAGGGATCCTCCTGAAGCACGACTCATCCCATGTAAAAATAGAACATGACTGGCCTGAGCAGCATGCTACTTCAACACTCAATTAAAGCATGCCGCTTCTGCGTGACCTCGTAACCATAGAGACAAGAGAAGGAGTGCCACAAAAAAAGCCAACACAGAGAGGTGCACGTTGGGAGTGTGTGTGCGATGCCATGTGAATCAAAATGGAGTTATTTAGAAAGGTGTGACAGAAGGAAAGATTATCAGCCAATAAACAGCTCTGCTCAGTCATACACACGTTTAACTACGGGAGAAGCTAAAACTGCACCAAAGCCATGCATTAAAGATAAAGGATAGTGTTCATTAAATAATGATCGGAGGATAAATGTTTGAGTCTCCGGTACAGAAACTGGGACTTTCATACACACTTAGTAAGAGTGTTAGACTTGCTGGTGATCTCAACATCAAAGTATCACAGTAAATAAGTTCATCATGCACAATAAGGATCTCCATCTATTCAAGGTGCGGATGTGAGACCTAATAATAACATTATTACATTTTTGCAGGAATGCATAATTAATTTACAAATTTTTTTACAGCACGTTTCTGTTAACGTTTATACGACTGATATTTTTATCATTGATCCTGCTCACAAAGTTTAAAAAAAACAAAAAAAACCATTATATTAAATTGTCTTCTAATTATCATCAGCATGGACGTTATTTATAACATATAAGTGTAACTGTACTATATATATAGCTGACCTGTTTAAAAATGATGGTTAAAATTGTCCTCTGTTTTCTTTTCCAAGCTGCTGTCAAGGCAAAGCAGCCAATTTTTATCATTTTCAGGCTAAAACATTTCATCCAATTTGGAAAGAAATTTGCCTCGGCATACAGTACAAAGCCTTTTGGCACAAGAGTGAACGAACCCAGTCGAAATGAACACCATTTGCATTAGTGGAAAGCCAAGCAAAACAACTTTTTATACTGTTTTTATATGCAAATATATGCTTATATTGTTAGAAACAGGTAATTTTGGTAATATTTTTTGGGTGGCGGATTATCTGCATTCATATTATTTCCTAAGGCCTTTTGCAAAACGAAACGGTTTCTATTCGTATGCCAAGGTACCGCTGTATAATAAGCTGATTTTGACCTTCGAACTTCATGGTTGTTCCTGATTTTTCTTTCTTTCTACACTATAAAACAATACTAAAGGCGCCCAAAATATACAATAATCTCCTTTAAACAGTTGATATTGAGATGTTTCTGCTACTTTTGCCCAGTAAAGCTTCTGAGATGCTGTTTGATAATTGGTGATTTTTGAGGTTGGTAAATCTAAATGAACTTCTCCTCTGCAGCAGAGGTAAATCTTGGTCTTGCTTTCCTGGGAAGGTCTTCATGAGAGACAGTTTCATCATGGTGCTTGATGGGTTTTGCTAATGCACTTGACAATAATGTTTTCTGGCAGGAACTGATCCAGATGACCTTAGATATAAAGGCGGCCCACAGTACTGAATGAGCCCTATTGAGAGTGTTAAATGACATCTTTTTAGCTTTTAGACTTAGCAGCTGCCTTCGACACTATCAATATCAACCAGAGTCTTGGGTGGGTCTCTCTGGCATAGTTTTAAAGTGTTTTCAGTCATTTTTATCTGATAGGAAATATGTGGTTCGGCTAGGCGACTTCTCCTCGTCGACATCGTCTTTCCCTTGTGGTCTCCCACAAGGCTCGGTGTTGGCTCCCACTCTCTTTTCACTGTACATGTTACCTCTAGGCTCCATTTTTAGGAAACATGGGGTATCATTTAATTTTTACGCTGATAACACGCAAATCTATTTACCTTTTATGAAAAATTATCCCTTGGTTATCTCAAAACTTCTTATCTCTAAATGAAAAGAAAACTGAGGTGATAGTTTTTCAGCATATGAAGGCCCCTGATTTTGACCTGGGTCCGCTATCAGTTTTTAGGCCCTTACAGGTTCGGAATCTGGGTGTCCTGTTAGATGACACTTTAAAATTGATAAACAAATCTCTACTGTGTTCGGATCTAGCTTCTATCAGCTCCGTACGCTTGCAAAAATTAAACCTCTTCTCACTGATGAGACCCTGGAGATGACCGTTCATGCTTTTATAACATCTCGTCTCGACTATTGCAATTCTCTTTATTATGGCATCTCTAAATCCCAAATTGCCCGTCTTTAATTGGTCCAGAACGCCGCTGCTCAATTTCTCTTAAAAAAGTAAAAAAGGAATCAGTTGACTCCACTTTTAAAGGCCCTTTATTGGTTGCCTGTTCAATTCAGAATACATTTTAAAATTGTATTATTTGTTATTAAATCGTTACACCAACAAACCCATCCATTTATCTGAATTGCTGCACCAATACTCCCCCCGAGAAGTTTGAGATCTGGTGACCAGAACCTCCTCCTAATTCCACATTCCAGACTCAAGCGTAGAGGTGACCATGCTTTTTCGGTATTCGGGCCTCGTCTTTGGAATGACTTGCCAGTTGAAATCCGATTGGCTCCTAGTCTGACTATTTTTAAATCTCTTTTAAAAACCCATCTGTTTTCACTGGCCTATTAGGTTTTACTTTGCCTATCAAATATATATATTTTTTTCTTTTTATGTGTTTCTGTTTTGTCTCTTTTCTTTGAGCCTGTAATCGTGTACTTTTATTTTATGATGATGTTTCTAAATGTACAGCACTTTGGTCAGTCTCATGGCTGTTGTAAATGTGCGATAAACTAAACTAATAAACTAAACTTAAACTCAAACATGACCTTCAGCTAACATTGGTGTCTTAAAATGACAACTGACTGTGGTTGTTATGTAATCACCTAATGCCATATGTCTTATTTCATAGTTCTGACAAAATACCAGTATTGTTCCAAATAGAAGAAAATAATATATCTAAACTTTTAACTGGTACTGTGTACTAATTTCATGTTAGTTAAGTATAAAAAAAGACAGTAGTTCAGCTACCTGAACCTTAGTACTTAATTAGTTTTTGTTTGATTGTTTGTTTCTTTGTATTTTTTTTATATATATCAGCCAAAAATCTGGTACAAGGTTCTATGGCCTTCCAGTCACAACCGTCCTAATTTGGCTGGGTTGTACAGTCATGGGACGAATTGTTAAGGTTCTTGGCCAAGGCAACCCAAGGACCCAACAGCGGTGACCCAGCGGTGGCAGGGCTCCAACCCCTGACCCTCGAAGAGCCTTACCCGCCTGAGTCACAACAACCCCTAGTATTTCATTAGTAATGGGAAATCATAGGTCAAACACCTCAGTTGGACCTATCAGGTTTGATGGGAATGAATTTTCAACGAAATGAGAGGGTGCTGTAACACTTCAATAATCTTTATAATAGATTTAAGCCCGTGAAACGATAGTTTCTCTCTTGTTGGAATGGGTATATTCTTTCTGATCATGTTTGCCCCACGTTGGGGTAACATTATGTGACGTGACGAGATTCCCAGGGAGGAAATTTTGCTTCTGATTTGATAAAATACTTCAAACTTTCATCCACTGAGTCTCTGGCTGAGAACGGAGCACTGACTGGCTCATGTTAAGTATAAAAGCCTTTTACACTTGCGTGAGCTTACTCATAAATGTTGCTGTGACTGGACTCCCAGCTACAGTTGGCTGTGGCATCATTTGGGAATCGAACCTGCAATGTCCAGACGATGTGCACGCATATTATCGCATCAGCGTCCGTGTAAACAGTTAAACTACAGGGAGGGCAAAAAGTAACTAGGTGTTAAAAATTGGTAATAAGTCCATATTTCTAATGCAAATTTATTGAAACTAATCGTACATCTACTTTATTATATAGGAAAATGAAAGCAAATCATAAACTTTCAGAATCCTAATCTAATTTTTCTATATAGCAGATGTTTTCATATGACACGACCTACAAGTTATTTATCCAGGGTAGTGACGCAGAGATGGAATTTCTTTTTCAAGCAACCACAGTTTTTCAACCATATTACAACTTTGAGACATGAAAAGTAACATTTAGAATAAGATGAGGGTTACGATCTTGTTAGAAGGAACCGTGCAGGTTTTGAAATCACAGCCTTCCAGGCACAAGCACAGAACACCGAGCGCTGCATCTACCTGCCCATTTATTAATAGAGCTGGGCCGTCATTACCGCACCGTGATAATGTCATGTCAGTCACATCCCACAGGTGGTTTAATCAAGTCATTAGCCACCGCTGCTTACAGAGACCCGAGCGCTCATTACCTCACATTCTGAAAGGTCAGTGCTCCCGTGATGGGTTCATACGCACACCCGCACTCGCACGCGGGAGACCACGAACGTCTGTTTCCATCATCCATGTAATCGATCTTTCACCAAAGAAAAAGAGCTGATAAGATTCTCGCTGTCCCTCGTCACGATCATCATCATCATCATCATCATCCTTACTCTCCTAAAGTGTGTACCAAATCAACAGCAACCATCAATGTTTTAAATAAGATAGATAAATATGCATGTCTGATACAAAAACAGGGCAGCAGCATCAGTGGTAAGGACATTAAAGGTATAGAAGAATTTACTTACTCACTTACTTATCATCTATACCACTTATCCTGGGGGGCCTAGAGGCTATCCCAGGAGACTTTATGTACGAGGTGGTGTACATCCTGGATGGGTGCCAATCCATCACACACTACAGGAAATTTGGGAACATCCATTATCCTAATCTGCATGTTTTTGGACTGTGGGAGGAAACCAGAGTACCCAAAAGAAACCCATTAAACACGAGGAAAACTCCATGGAATCGAACCTGGGCCCTGGAAGTGCAAAGCGGAAGTCCTAATGACTAAGCCACCGTGACGTCTATAGAAGAACTGACATACCTTGAAAGTCATTTAACCAAAAATGGAGATGCTGAAGTAGACGGTAACATCATCGAAGCCTTTACTATGTTTTAAACCATGGGAAAGATCCAGTTGGTATTTTACATAAGCACTCTACGGAGTTTGGGAAAAAAAAAAAGAGCAAACTTTTACAACAAGCGTCTCAGCGGACTTACCCCGAATAGCACAAGATGTGATCAAATCTTTTGGCAGAGATCAATAAATAGAGAAAGTAGAAATGCCACCAAAACTTATCACACCTTGCAGTGTACCATGTTCCCTTTGATCCTCCAGCACTGCTTGACTTGTCCTACCACCTGGACTGTTTTTTTGTCCTGGCTCTTAGGTGATGGAATGATCTTTCTCTAGATGACTAAAGACCTAATTGTTTCTTTGGTTAAAAAAAAATTCTTCCCAAGAATGTTTGGTAGTTATACAGTAGGTAGTAACCTAGTGATGATGGAAACTTCAAAGCACTTATGCAAGTCGCTCTGGATAAGAGCGTCTGCCAAAAGCATGAATGTAAATGTAAACTGATGTACCACTGAACACGGCTCTCCAGACAGCAAGTGAAAACATGGCCTAGAAATATGTAGAGGTGAGAGCGTGCATCTTGACCTGGGGAACATGGACCAGGCAGAGGGCAATTGAGGGCTCTTGTGGATGCCTTCAAAGCATGAAGAGGATACTTCTGACTAGTGTAATTGTGTGTGCCGGTGCTACAAGTGGATCAGATGTAATACTGTACCACTGGGGCTTGGGGTTGAAGTACCGTGTGATGACTGAGACCTTGAACTACTCGCCCACTCACCCCAAGGGTAAAGAAGTAAACTACTGTGAAAATCCTATTTCGGCTTATAAAGAACCGTTCCGATTCAATTTGTCCACATTTTTTTTCCCCAAAGAAAAGAAATGTTTATGAATTATCATGCCTGGGAGTCTATGAAAACATAATCAGTCATGCTCTCTGGCTGGCGGGAATGGTGTTACTGTCTCCCTGGTTGATTGGTGCGACAACGAGCAATCGTGGTGCCTGTGAGCTCATGAGTGCTCATGCTTATTATTTATCTTCATTCACATTCTGATCCAGAGTCGGAGTCAATCCTGGAAACAGCTGGCATGACAAAGGAACACACCCTGACTGGCGTGTCACTCCATCGTCCATCACAGAGCACGTTTCACACGCTGAGGCAGGAACGCTACCCGCTGTGCCACAGTGCACCATCATCACTTATTATGAAGCAGATAATCCTGTCTTTTCATGAGAGTACAATAAACTGGAGCTCTAATGGCCACGCTAATGAACTCCAGACCATTTACTCGATATGACAAGAGAGGCTTTGTTTAACAGGAACTGAATTTATTACCACTTTTAATTTCCAAGTTGCATTTCGTCTTTAGAGAGCTCCGCGCATGGTTGACCATTAGCACCATTTCACAACACAGCTTGTGCCTTACCTCACACAGGCAGCATTTAGAAGCTGCTCTCAAACACACTGCGCATGAAGAGCTGAAGCTTTTAGCCTCAATCGCTCATTAACGTCTGACGTATTTCAGGTTTTATTTAGTGCTGTCGTTTCCCAAACATGAACATCCTATTACTTATAGGATCCTCAACCTTATTTATCTGGTTTCTACTAGAGTGAGTCAACAATTATCCGCACTTTGGATGTGGAATATTTTGTAAATCACTTTTTTTTAAAAAAGACCAATATATTATTTTTGACATAAAATCTTTGATTTTTTTATAAACTTTGTCCATCTTGTCTGTCAACTAGCTTTTGTATTCCTCTATTAAAAAAAAAAAAAGTTTTAGGCTGAAATGCGAGCCACGAATGCACAGCTGTCTTCGCATCTCCATCAGAAGTGAATCTTTGTTCTCGTAGGGCTGCGGAAAGTCTGATGGAGTGAGATCAGGACTATAGTGAGGATGGTTTCACACCACAAATTAAAGTTTTTGCAAAAGGTCGACAGTGTATGCAAAAGAATTCAGACATGCACCGTCACGCGAGATCACGACGCCCTTGGACAGCAGTCCTCTGCATTTAATGCGGAGTTTAGGCTTTAGCTTTTTAATAAGCATCTTATTGTAGTGAGCACTGTTGATGTTTAAAAAGAATCTTTTTCCTGATACCGTTCCAATACTTCTGGCCCTTGAGAATCCTCGGAAAACTGCGATGCTGTTAATGTTATGGCTGATCGGTGTAAGTCATTTTCAGGGATTTGGATATTAATCTAGTTACAAGCCGCACCGCGATTGCTTGGGATCAGCAAGGCTTTGGAGAGAGAAGAGGCATCGGAATACAGGGGAAGAAACAATCAGACAGAAATAGCAACCTGAGACAGAAAACGCTGAGAAGGGCCCAAGCACCACAGTCGGCTCGGTCAGGAAGCCAGACGAAAAGTTTATACATTTATACACGCCCGAGATCGAGGTGCGATGACTTCTGAGCAAAGGGTCTGAAAAACACACACCTACAGTAATGCAAATAAAAAAAAAAAGATGTTGTAGTATGTTTATCTGTAATTGTGCCCAGGCTTAAGATCTTAAGATCACGTGTCTGACTTGTGATTTCTGTATAAAAGTGTTAAATAGACACATGCCATAGAGAAACGAAGAGACAATGACTCACAGCAAAATCCCTAAATTACTGTTTATCTAACAACCTCAGCAGTGACCTCATTTCCCCTCTCGTCTGTTCCAACCACTCAGCATTCAGCATCAGCAGTATACTAATCACCTGTCTGATCATCTGCACCAGTTTGCCACTGGTTCATGCCTTAAGTTAGATGCTTTTCATGCTTGAATGATTGATGAGCACTGAGTGGCTTAACAAACAAAAAACACTCGTAAGAAACTGCTCAGGTACAACGGCAGCGTGTGGCCTAGTGGTTAACACTGCTTCGATGGATTGGATATGAGGCATGGTACCTTAGTCTCCTGGGATGGGCTCCAGGCCCCCCGGGACCCTGTATATAGGATCAAGTGGTATAGAAGATGAGTGAGTGGGTGGGTGGGTGAGTGGGTGGGTGAGTGGGTGGGTGAGTGAGTGAGTGAGTGAGTGAGTGGGTGAGTGAGTGGGTGAGTGAGTGAGTGGGTGAGTGAGTGGGTGGGTGAGTGAGTGGGTGAGTAAGTGAGTGGGTGAGTGGGTGAGTGAGTGAGTGGGTGAGTGAGTGAGTGAGTGAGTGAGTAAGTGAGTGAGTGGGTGAGTGAGTGGGTGGGTGAGTGGGTGAGTGAGTGGGTGAGTGAGTGGGTGGGTGAGTGAGTGGGTGGGTGAGTGGGTGGGTGAGTGAGTGGGTGGGTGAGTGGGTGGGTGAGTGGGTGAGTGAGTGAGTGAGTGAGTGAGTGAGTAAGTGAGTGAGTGAGTAAGTGAGTGAGTAAGTGAGTGAGTGAGTGGGTGGGTGAGTGGGTGGGTGAGTGGGTGAGTGAGTGAGAGAGTGGGTGGGTGGGTGAGTGGGTGAGTGGGTGAGTGGGTGCCATATCTTTTTAGGTAATGAAATCAAATATTTTTTTCCAGCATCAGATTTCCCTTTTAAGGTATAATCTGTCCAATCTGATGTGAAATAATCACAGTTACTACAGCAACAGTGTAAAAGATGAATGCGATCAGTTGAATGCAGAGACGATGATAAGGTTCATTTTTAAACGTTGCAAATGACTTACTGTAAGCCACGGCCTTATGTAGATGATAATGATGATCAGAGTAAACACATACTTTCTACGGTAAACTTTTAATAGACAGTTAAACATTAATGTGGATTAGTCCTGTGGGCTCAGATAAAAGTCCAGCGATTTGACAAATTTAAGATCATTAAAAGTGAAAGTGAACTGAACAAGCTAATTTTACAAAGTGCTATTGATCCGTTTACACAATTTAGAAGTTTTGAGCTTAAAATAATGTGATAATGAGATTATCATAAAAAGGTGTGATTAAGTTTAACCAAGCTTGCAAGAAAAGGTCTTGCATTAATATAAAAGAATTTTTTTTTTTAAATACATATTTTAACACTCTTTCGTGTCTCTATACAAATACTAAGGAGTTCCCTGCAATGTTGCCATGGAAACCAGGTGAGGCTTAGTGAAGCTGAAGCTAAAGTCCTACAGCGTTACCATGGCACTCGTATGTCCATGTGGCATGACTACAGAAGAGGGAAGAAGCAGTGTCAAAGTTTCAGCAGAAATAAAAAATGCGAACATAATATACAAATATACGTAATAAAAAACAATAATAATAATAATAAGAAGAAGAAGAATCTCACCTTGCCAAAAACTAGACTTGCATCATATTCTGACATGACGTTTACTTTCCCTTTATAGAATCTCCCTTTTTTACTTCGAGACTTTTTAGGTTTTTGAGCTGAGGTTCACTAGAGTGTATTTCAGGTCATCAGCATGTATTCCTAGGATTATCCTCTCATACTGTACACGTGAGGGACGACTTTAAAAATCCCATCTGATCCTTTAATCCACGCTCATAGACATTGACCTAAATGATTATTATTATTTTTTTTATAAATGTGACTCAAAATCTGATTCTGATTTAAGCTTCTGAGTTTAAAGAGATCTAGATCTGCATTTACATCTGATGCGTGGGCGTTCAGTCTTAGCGAAAAATACACACTGGGAACAATCATTAATAGTAATAACCCTTAACATAGATGATTTTATATACACTATATATATATATATATATATATATATATATATATATATATATATATATGCACTCGTAGCTATATCTTTTAATTCATGATTCTTGTTTTTCACCATGTTTTGGACTTTTACTTTTTGAGTTATGCAGCAATATACTGTAAATATACATAAATCTGCTAAGAGAAACAAAATATAAGACTCAGTATGATGGAACAAGCTGCACTTTAGGGGGTTTTGCATTAAAGACTAAAAGCCAATACAGTCTGAATTATTCATTTTCACAAAGTTTTTTTTTTAGTCAGTGTTCCTTCATGGCATTAAAGCCTAATGTGATACCAAGTCGAGTAATTCATTAATAGCATCAATTACTTTTTCCACTTGGCTTCAGTAAACTAAAATTTAATCAATAATTTGATTAATGTTTTCAACTGTATGCAAGTGCTGGCTCCGGGGTTTGACTTGTATTTTACTTGATTTTAACAGCAAACCAGTAAAAAGTAAATAGATTTTCCTTCTAACTTGCTTTCAGGGAGCGTAGAGAGCTTGGAGGACATTGTATTACTTAGGGATAATGTACTAGTGCAGTGTAACTATAAGCAAAATTATAAGCAAAAATATAAACAATTCTATAGAATATCTTTGTGTTCTAATGTTAAATGTTTTCCAGCTTTACTGGAACTAAGAGTCCCGGACTTCCTCCAGCATGATGATGATCGTCTGTATAAACTCTGCACAAGCTCCATAAGGAGAAGGTGTGTTAAGGTTGGAGTGGAAGAACCCGACAGTCCTGACCTCCACCCTCCCTGAACACCTCCTCCTCGACATCCCGACATCAGTACCTGATCTCAGGGACACCCTTGTAGCTAAGGTTAAAAAACCCAATGCCTGACCTTGCTACTGCAACACCTGCAGTCCTTATGCTACGCTGCCTGGACGGAATAAATTCAACAGTTCAGAAGGTACAAAGTATTGGGCTGCATCAAGCAAAGAAAACAACTTTTGTTGGAAAAAAAGATGAATGAGATCACTTGTAGTAAAAATCAACAGTAAAAACCAGAGCTATGTTTAATCGTTTGAAGTAAAAGCATTTCCATACACATACACAATGTGATGAGAACTCACAGGATTGGGATTAAACCATAAGAAAAGCACTTGTCAGTAAGACCAATCAGAAGAAACACACTTGATTGCAATTTAGGGAAATTAGGCAGCATAAAGATTGGACTTTAAAGCAATCGACAAAGGTCAGGGGTCATGACCCAGACTGATGTGTGTGTCAGAGTAACAAGTGAAGCGCATGACGCGATCATGCATAGTGTCCACTGTCCAAGCCTCTGGAGACAGTGTTATGACCTGGGGTTGCTTCAAATGCTCAGGTCTAGACTCAGCAACGTTATGGGGGAATAAAAAAAGGTCAGCTGACGACCTGAATGTACTGAATGACCAGGTTATCACATCTATGGAGTTTTTCTTCCTTGATAGTTCAAGAGTATTCCAGGACTTACAGTGTGGACGAGTGGTCCTGAGAGCATGAGGAGTCATTTCCAAACATGGACTGACCACCACATTGTGTTCTGTAATCAAAGCTAATCAAAATGACTTAGTGAATTCTTAGAGTGGGCGCATTTTTTTTCTTCTTTTAATTTTTTTTGTCTAGGCAGAGTATAAAGCTTCCATTTAATATACTGGTTATGAACTGAATAGCGGTGTTGTCTCAGAGGTCCTCTGAGCTCGTCTGTCGAGATTCACATATTCTCCTGTTCCTGGGAGTTTCTTTAAAAAAAATCCTCCTACTGTACATCACTAATAAATGGTGGAAATTGGAGTAGCTGTACTTAAAGTTGATCTTGTGCATAAATGAGTTTGTGCGTATGTACAATATGTGTGTGTGTACAGTATGTACGAGTTTGTCCTGTGATATGAAGAATGAAGTGGTTAATGAAAATGAATTAATCTAGACTGTTGTGTTCAGATAATAACAGCATGTCCAAGAGGTTAAGAACCAACAGGAATATGTTAAGAAAAAAAAAAAAAAAAAAAAAAAAACACAGGTTAAAACAGTTAACACAATATTACATTGCTTGAATTTTTTCCTGACTTTGGATACTATATACTGGAACACAAATCTTCATCACAGTTTAAGTAGTCTTGTTTTTTAGATCATTCACTCACTCACTCATCGTCTATACTGCTTTACTCCGTATTCAGGGTCGTGGAGGGCATGGAGCCCATCCCAGGAGACTTAGGGCACAAGGTGGGGTACACCCTGCAAGGCACACACACTCATTTACACACTACAGGCAATTTGGAAATGCCAGTTACCTTAATCTGCATGTCTTTGGTCTGTGGGAGAAACTGGAGCACCTGCAGGAAACCCACCAAGCACAGGGAGAACATACAAACGCCACACACACAGATTCCCAAGGCGGGAATCGAACCCGTACCCTGGAGGTCAAAGGCAACAATTCTAATTCTAAGCCACCCGATTGGTTAGATTAGCAGAAGGGAAAGTAGTGTAAATGTGCAGGATTGAAAAGCTGGACACTACTGTTTTACAGGTTCTCAGCCCTGGTCATGGAGAAAACACCCCCTTCTCTAATTACAACTCAAATAGAGCTGTTGGTTAGTTGAATCAACTATGATTATGCTAAACTAAGTTTGAAAATCTGAGTAGTGTGAAATGGTGTTAATGCTTTCAGGCAGATGAGATGACAGATTTCTAATCCTGGTCCTGGAGAACACATTCCCTGCTCAATACATTCATCTTAATTCAACTAACTAATCAACTAACTAGCAACTCGAAGTGAGTGTATCAAACCCAGACTGTGGAGGTGCAACCACTAACCCACCGTGTGCAATCCAATGTGCAGGATTGGAAAGCTGGACACTACCGTTCTACAGGTTCTCATCCAGGAGAACCCCCCGCTCTAATACACTCACTTTAATGCAGAAATAATTGTTAGTTAATTAGTTAGTTGAATCAGTTATGACTGTGTTAAGCCAGGTTTGGAAATCTGTATAATACTGTGAAATGGTTTTAGGTTCCTAATTCTGGTCCTGGATAGATAGGTCCTGCTCTAATAGATTACCATATTCATAGTTGATTCGAACCCAGACCCTGGAGGTGTGAGGTGACGGTGCTAACCACTTAACCACGCGTCACTGGGTTGGTGAGATTATTAGAAGAAAGAGCAGAGTGAACCATCAAGAGAAAGGTTCTCAGCCCTGATCCTGGAGAACCACCTGCTCTGATACACTCACTTTGATTCAGAAATGATTGTTAGTTAGTTCGTTATGATGGTGTTAAGGTGGGTTTGGAATTCTGTATAAAAGTGTGAAATGGTTTTTAATGGTTTTTCGGGTTCCTGCTCCTGCTCCTGGAGAACACACCCCCAGCTCTAACTTTACCCAGCATGCAGTGTTAGTTCGCTGATGAGGTGCGTGTGTTTGGAGCAGATGTCCAGGACGGGACAGGACAGGACAGGACGGGACAGGACAGGGGTCTCTCTCCCAGGACCAGGTTTGTGAAGATCCAGATGTTTCAGCGTTACCTTGGGGTTGAGCAGCAGCTGTTGCTCGTCGTAGTGCAGCAGCGCGGCGGCTCCGGACGCCGAGTTGTTGACGAAGATCTGCAGGCAGGGGTAGAGCGACGTGCCGCGACAGTCCGCCCCGCACGTGAACACGCACTCGAAGCGCTCGTCCAGGCGCCGCACGCTCAGCACCGTGCAGTTGGCCGGGCGGCTGCGGAGACTCTGCAGCGCGGGACTCAGCCAGCACAGGCACAGGATGAAGAGAGACAGCACGCCGCTGGCGATCAGGAACAGGCCGAGCCGGATACTGCGGTCCTCCGCCTCCGAGTACTCGTACGAGACCCGGATCTTAGCCATGGCTCGGCTCGGCTCGGCTGCTGAGAAGGTCCATAAACAGCGGCGCGGTGCGCGTGCGCCAGGAACTGAACTCTCCTCTCTTCTCCTCTGTCTCTCTATCTCTACACCTAAACTCCTCCTGTCAATGTGTGTGTGTGTGTGTGTGTGGGAGAGTGTGTGTGATTCGCCAAAGCCGACCCTTTGCTCCTCCCTTTTACGCCTGAACATCTCGATTCATGATTTGGTTTCTACCAGGTGTGTGTGTGTGTGTGTGTGTGTGATGGAGCTGAGATTTCATCACGCAAACCTGGGATTACAAGCCTGATTTTGTCCTCAACGCTGCATCATGGTGTCTCTTTTCACCTTAAAAAAAAAACAAACAAAAAAAAACACACACAGTTGAATGGACAAAAAAGTTTCATCTGCTGTAGATGGACAAGTGATTTTTTTTTTTAAGATAGGATCATATAACATAATTTTTATTATAATAATTAATGTTTCTTTCGACCCATGCTTTGTTTTTCTAATACATTTATATTTTTATCAGATGAGAAGAAACATTTGCGAAATACAGTTTTATGCAGTCTGTGTCTGTAGTGTCTGTAACTTTCTTCAGATCTTCGTTCAAATTCAAATTTTAATTGTCACATACACAGTCATACACAGTACGATATGCAGTGAAATGCGTTCAGATGAAACTTGGCCAATTTAGGTTACATAAACCTGAAAAAGTGTGTTATTCCAAAATGCAAAATTAAGACATTGCAACATGAATTTGACATGGTTACGGACACTACGGATTTTTCCTTTTTTTTTTTTTAGCTTTCACCAAAAACCATCTCTCATGCAAAGCACAGAGGTAACCCTGGAATTTTAATGGTATATGTGTTAACAATAATTATTAAGCAAAATGCTATTTTAATTTTAAATAAACTGTGCACTGGTGACCATGTTGGAACTGGTTTGGGGTTGTTTTTTAGGAGTTGGGCCCCTTACTTCCAGTGAAAGAAAATCTTAGTGCTTCAGCATACCAAGACATTTTGGACAATTTCATGCTCCCAACTTTGTGGGAACAGTTTAGGGACCGACCCCTTCCTGCTCCAACATGACTACTGCATAGCAGTGGACAAAGTAAGATCCATAAAGACATGGATGAGAGAGTTTGGTGTGCGAACTTGAATCCTGACCTCAACCCGATAAAACACCTTTGGGATGAATTAGAGTGGAGACTGTGAGACAGGCCTTCTCATCCAACATCTGTGTCTGACCTCACAAATGCGCTTCTCGAAGAATGGTCCAAAATTGCCATAAACACACACCTAAACCTTGTGGAAAGCCTTCCCAGAAGAGTTGAAGCTGTTATAGCTGCAAAAGGGGCTGGGCCAACATCATATTAAAGCTTATGGATTAAGAATGAGATGTTACTTAAGTGTATGTGCATGTGAAGGCAGATGAACCAATACTTTTGGCAATATAGTGTATATTTTGAGGAGGACTGGACTGGAAAGTTTAATGGACAGGGAAGTTAAGGGAGAGTGAGATCTAAAGGTGCAGTGATGCAACTTACAGGACTCCAAACAAATGCACATAGCGGTACTGAGAGGAAACATGTAGAGGAAATAGAGAGTGTGGAAGTGCCGGTGAAAAGGAGACCAGGAGTTTGTGGCACAGACCAAGACCAGACAAGATAAGGGGTGGAAGAATGGGACATTTTTAAGCAAGGCTGGACTGGAAAATCTGAAGATGGGGGAGAATGAGACCTACAGTTGGCCGGTAATGTAACGTATTGTTTTCCACCTGCTGTGGATCCACAGGAGACTCATGTGGATGTTTACAAATGAGTAAAAGGTGAATTTTGCATAATAGATCCTCTTTCAACTAGATATATACAGAGATATGTAAGCGGTCAATGTGGTCCTCCTTAGGGAATATCGTCTGGTGTTTGCTCACACTTGTTGTTGCTAACACTTGCTCCTGGCACTTGACACATAATCTTGACACACTGGCTCCTCACAAGGCAAAACCACCCACACCAACCACACTGCGGACTCCCTTCTCACCACACGTCTCAGCTTGTTCTATAATAAACCACCTGCACATTCACAGATTTGTCAATGATTGTTTATTCTGTCTTCCAACAATTCATTGCATTACATTTTTCTTCTTTTCTATCTTATCCCTAATTGCATGGCTATTTTTTTCAGTCTGGATGTAAAAACATTATCCCTGCGTTTCCAACATTTCTGAATTTGATCCTAAACTAGTATGATCCTGAGTTTGTAGGAAATCCTAGGAAACCTGGGTAGCCTGGTCCATTAGAAATTGCAGACGTGTGCTGTCGTGATCGCAGAGCAATAATGCACTTCCTAGTCTGGATGGGTACGTTTCAAATGACCAAAAGTGCACTATGTAGGGAAGTAGAATAGAATGTATTTTATGGCTAATCTATAGACAATTCATAGAACTAGTCTGTCACAGAGTCAAGCCATCTAGAATTGTCAAGGATTTCATTTATATATATATTTTTTAACAAACATTGCTTTGTGGTTGGAGCCAATGTTTTTTTTTTTTACCAGAACCATAAATCACACAGGAAGGACTGAGTTAACCTTTCTATACACCCTCTTAAAGCTTGAGATGTCTCATTAAAATAAAATTATCCTTAAACATTGTTTTTAAAAAATGACACACGGCATGACTGAAGGGTCAAGTTAAGAACGGACAGCATGAAAAATGATTTCTAGAGCAGTGATTTCTGATTCAACAACATTTGGATGTAAATGCAGTCACAGTGTAATATCAGCACAGTGCAAGCACTGTAAAAAATCACATTCATCAACTTAGAAGATTAGGCAAATGCATTTGGTTGGGTAAAGCAATATCAAAACTTTAATTTCACTAATGGCTTGGAGTCAGTGCAAGACGGTGAGTGTTACAAATCATCCTGTTTCCTGTATTAAACTCACCAGACTTAACTTGAAGGAGCAGTTATTTGCGGCTGATAATAACTGCTTTATGGCTTAACACTCACTCTCACTCACTCATCGTCTATACCGCTTCCTCCTGTATACAGGGTCGCGGGGGGCCTGGAGCCTGTCTCAGGAGACTTGGGGGTGCCAATGAAGTGGGGTGCCAATCCATCACAGGACATACACACACACACTATGGGCAATTTGGGAATTCCAATTAGTCTAATCTGCATGTCTTTGGACTGTGTGAGGAAACCGGAGTAACCCTACTAAGCACGGGAAGGACATGTAAATTCCATGCACACAAAGACGGGGAATCGAGCCTGGCCGAAATTGAACCCGGACCCTGGAGGTGCAAGGCGACAGTGCTAACCACTGCACCACCATGTCGCCTACGGCTTAACACACTGTCTACTTAATCGATAACTTCAGATTGATGCTAAAAGTTAAGGCTGACTCTCATTCTCATCCTTAAACTCTACTTTTGTCTTCAAAAGCACTTTTCTTCCTTTACTTATCAAATCGTGTCTCTATACAGACAGGACAGTGTTTAACTTCAGTTATGGACAGTGTATAACTTCAGTCATGGACACATGGACAGTGTGTACAGTAACTTCAGTCATGGACAGTGTGTAACATTAGTCATGGACAGTGTTATGCTTCTGACCAGCTTAAACTGCTGCCCTCTGGGTGGTTGTGGTTGGTACATTGAGACAACACTCGGGAAGTCCAAGTTTCATTCGAAATTCAAATTCAAATTTTATTTGTCACATACACAGTCATACACAGTACGAAATGTAGTGAAATGCTTATACGACTGCCATTGACCCTAAAAGAGAATTAAAGTTCACAAATAAGAATAAATATAAATATAGAAATACGATAGAAAAATAAATAGAAAAATTAAATTAAACTAGGAAAAATAGAACTAAAAATAAAAATAGAAATATGATGTACATAAAAATAGAAATATACTGTACAAATTGAAATATACTGTACTGGGTGTGCAAATATGCATAGAACAAAGTGTCTTTGTGCAGAGGTTATTAAAGTGACTTTGTGCACTGGTCCAAGATGTAAACGTAAACATGTAGTGTAGTTGTGAAGGTAGGTGTCCAAAGTTATTAAAGTGTCTTTGTGCAATGGTCCAGGATGTACACGTACAACATGTAGTGTAGATATGAAGGAAGGTGTGCGTGTAATTGTCCATAGTGTCCATGGATGTAAAAGGATTGATTGATTGATCAATTATGAAAAGATTGTGTTAGTCCTGCATAGGGAAGCATCGCCTGCGGGAAGAAGCTCCTCCTCACTCTCTCTGTGTTGGCCTTCAGGGAGCGGAATCACTTCCCAGACCGCAACAGAGTAAACAGTCCGTTGTTGGGGTGGCTGAGGTCCTTCACGATCTTCCTGGCCTTGGTCCAGCACCGCTTGGTGTAGATCGAGTGCAGGTCAGGGAGCTCGATGCGGATGATGCGTTCAGCTGATCGCACCACCCTCTGTAGAGCTCGTCTGTCCTGCATGGTGCTGTTCCCAAACCAGGTCGTGATATTTCCCGTCAGGATGCTCTCTATGGTGCAGGAGTAGAAATTCCTGAGCACCTTGGAGGGCAGTCTGAAGTCTCTCAAGCGTCTGAGGTGGTAAAGACGCTGCCGGGCCTTTTTTACCACGGTGTTGATGTGGCAGGACCATGTCAGGTCCTGCGTGATGTGAACACTGAGGTATCTGAAGCTGTCCACTCTCTCCACTGGGCTCCTGTTGATGACGGGGGTCTGGTAGTTCCTCACCTGCTTTGTACTGAAGTCCCCTATCAGCTCCTTTGTCTTACTGACATTCAGGAGGAGATTGTTCCTCTGGCACCAGTTCTCCAGATTTCCAACCTCCTCCAGGTAGGCCGTCTCATCGTTGTTCGTGATCAGGCCCACCACAACAGTGTCGTCAGCAAACTTGATGATGGTGGTGGAGTTGGTAGTGGCCACGCAGTCGTGGGTGTACAGAGAGTACAGCAGGGGGCTCAGAACACAACCCTGGGGGGCTCCAGTACTGAGAGTGATGGAGGCTGAGACATGGCCGCCCATCCTTACTGCCTGTGGTCTGCCAGTTAGAAAATTGGAGATCCACTGACACATGGATGAGCTGAGTCCCAGGTGCTCCAGCTTGGTGGTAAATGTGGAGGGAATTATGGTATTAAATGCAGAACTGTAGTCGATGAAGAGCATTTTCACATAATTCCCCCTCCGAGTGTCCAGGTGAGTAAGAGATGTATGGACGAGATGAGAGATTGCAGCTCAGATTGAGATTTGCAACTCATTTGCACGACACATAGACAAATTAATTGAGTTATGAAGGCAAAAACATAAAAACATATCCCATGTTAAAGAAACATCAAATCAACTTCAGCACCACAGCACGTCGGTTTCTACCTTCCATAATCCTTTTGTAGCGAAGAAAGAGAATTCACCAAGGCAGAAACTTTGGTACTCATGACCCTCACAAAACAATAAAAACTTCAGTCTCTCATCATATCACAGAAGTGTAGTTAAACAAGGATCGGGCTTCTATGATTTATGCCTTAAAGCAGTGGCACAGGACAGGATTACTCTCCTCATAACCCAGACAGCCCCCAGGCAGGTGGTTTTTATTCCATAAATATTTCTTCTGGACTCACTTTATCACCACATTATCTTTTTTTATGGGTTACCTTGATGTTCTATGAAAGCGATCGTCTGTAAATCATTACTTGATGCTCAAGGTAGCGGAAATTGTTTTCTTATTTTCATGCTGCGGTTTATAGACTGCGTTTATATTCTAACTAAAAATGACAAACTTCTTTCTAGTAGAAAATTGTGTGCTTGACCGAGTTCCTATAATCTTTACTACTTATGATTCAGTTTCAAAAGGACCTTTACATACTGTATACATCACTTGCTCTGCGCTGGTAAAGTGGCTCTGTACAGTATGTCTTTTGCCATAAAAGGTGGATAGCTTCTTGGGCCTGTGTGTAAGCATTGTGTCCCAAGACCTTTAACCTAGTAACTAACATGATAGAAATGTCTTCCTTATAACATATATGACGTAAGACACATCAGTGCTGTTCACGCTTGCATTAAATCATTTGTGGTTTCACTGAAGCACTACGTCTAGACGGACATCGCTCATCTTTCTTGCTGTAAGGTCCGTTTTTTTTTTTTTTTTTTTTTTTGCGTACCTAGCCGCCACCTGCAGCTATCAATCTTTGTGGTAAAGAGCTGATCATCATTCTCGGAGACACAGTGGGACACCTAGGCAAAGATCCAACCCAATCAGTGCCAAGTCTAGCTGGCATAGTTCACACTTTATAACCTAATCAGGATTCATGCAGGACCGCACCTCAGGTGCCATGGGCACTGCTGATTGAGCTGCAAATACATTAGACCAGTTTATAGAGCAAGGGTTCAGACTTCAATTCTGGCAATGACCCCTAACCACTTTGCCTCTTCAGCCTGATTGACTTATCAGTCCATTACTAAACGCCAAATACCAGCGACATGTTGTTGTTTTACTCAAAAAGGCCAGAAGGTAGCATATCTACCCATTAAATTTTTTTTTTTTACCAGTTTACCCACCATGTTCCTCCAAGTGCATGATTACTCACAATCTCATGTTTCTATGGTAGTCCATTAAGGCCACCCCTGCTGGTTATTGATGTAAAATGTTTATTTCTAAAGACCGTCTCACACTACTAATTACTCCAGATCAGTGTGTTGGATTCCAGTTGACTCCCATAATGACGTTGCGGTTGCCTCTTGTATTTCTGCTCAAAGTCATTCACATTTATGACATTAAGCAGATGCTCCTATCCAGAGCAACCAACAGATCTGTTCCTGTGCAGCAGTTCTATATATTTTAGTATCTTTTGTGAATGGAAATGTCTCCAAGCCTATGGTACTGTACCTGAAGTCATAACACAACATGTTGCTGGTGTATTCCCTAGTGCTAAGACTCCATCTAGTGGACAAAGGGAGAAAAGTGCATCAAACAGATGGACTAGAAGAAAATTGCATTTAATGAGTAATTAATGAATCCATGCATAATTTATTCTTTGGTTCTCCATCAGTTACAGCTCAACCATGATAAAGGTGCAGGTGGATCCGGAACCAATCACAGGAACTCTGGGAACGGAGCAGGAATGCAGTTTGAATATGAAGCAGGTCCTTTGCCAGGCTACATTAAGTAACACAATAAAATGAAATCATGGCCGATGAGGAAACAAAAAGCTATGTGAAAAAGTATTTGCCCCTTCCTTATTCTTTTTGGGCATATCTGTCACACCTAAATTATTCAGATCATCAAACTAATTTTAATATTACGAAATATGTTACATGTTCAGTAGACACTCCAATTCAGAGCAACTTCTACACTTATCTCCTTATAATATCTGAGCAGGTGAGGGTTATGGGCCTCACTCAGGGGCCCAGCAGCATTCTAGCCAACCCAGGACATTCCAACCAGTAGCCCAACCACTGAGCTACTCCTGCTCTAGATATAAGACAACATAACCAGTAAATACAAAATTAAGTTTTTAAATTATAGAAAAAAGAAAAAAAAAGAATCTGTCCAAATTGGCCTGGCCTTATGTGGAAAAAGTAATCACCCCCTAACCCTAATAACTGGTTGTGCTTCCCTTAGTGGCAACAACTGCAATTAAAGTGTTTTATCAACCAGTTATTAGTAAATATTAACTGGTAGTATTTCACATCACCGTGGAGGAATTTTGGCACTCTCGTTTTCTTCTTTGCAGAATGGTTTTGATTCAGGCACCTTGGAAGGTTTTCAAGCATGAATGGCCACAGCATCTCAAACAGATTAACAGTAAGTATGGACTTCGACTGGAGATTTGCTGATGTGTTTTAGATTCCTTTCCTGCTGCATATCCTATTTTTGCTTGATAAATCGATGGCCAGAAATTTCTCTTTTAAGATTTTCAAATAAAAATCAGAAAGGAGATTTTTTTTTCCCACAACACCGTATTAACCTTTAACCCATCAATGATTACTAAATGTCCGGAACCTGAGAACTGTTGACAAAATGATGGTTTGGGATGTTAGTCGGTAGGATGGTAGTTGCTGTAAGTGCTTTGTATAAGAAATGAAATATACCAGTCTTACACACTAAAGCTAAAACACCCCATCAGCCCTGTTGTTTAAAAGAACCACACATGAGCCCTGTCTGTAACCATAACTTTTATTAATATTATTGAGTTTCCTTTTGTTGAAAACAGCTGGTGAAGTGCCACAGGTGTCCTGTAATCGGTTCTCCTCCCTTCAGTCACAAGGCTATGAATGTCCTTGGTTCACTCAAAGTCCATCGCTTCCTTTTCGCCTCATCATCAGTGGTGTACAAGATGCCAGCGTATGGTCCCCCAGCCTAGCAGCTCCAGCAACATCCAGGTTTTTTTGTTTTTGTTTTTTTTCCCCCCCATCATATATTATATCCATGCTGACCTCTTAAAAATGAGGTACAACAGGACAGCTTGTTGTTGTTGTTTTACTTCTGATATGCACATACTTATGCTTCTTCACATGATTTCCAAAAAAGAAAAAAATACACTCTTATTACAAAATCGTAACAAAGCCTGAACAGTGTTTTCCATTGTTCATACATAAGGACGATTCTTGACCAATCTGAAAAGCCTGAATCTGAGACAGTGTTGCAGCGTTGGAAGTATTTTCACATGTAATAACGGGGCGAGGAACATGAAAGGCAGTAGTCCTACTGAGTCATTCAATACAAACTATAGACATTAAAATTTCCTTAATTTTTCCAAAGGAAAAGGTCTGAATAATAAAATATGCACGTAAACTGAATTTTTTTTTTTTCATTTTAAACCATAAACTTAGCAATCTCTTCTAGGCTTTACAGCGTTTTTTTTTTTTCCATTCAGTTTGATTGTTTTTGTGCAGGTCTATGTGTATTTTGTCAAAGGACAGGAATTGAAAACAATATAAGGGACGAGGACAAATATGTTGTGCAGCACATTGTTGGGGAGGTAGGAACCCAAATCTGAACAACAGAGCTCCTGAGGTTTTTTTTTTTTTTTTTTTTTTGAGATTGCAGCAGAATAAAATTTTAAATAAAAAATGAAAAATAAAAATAAAAAGATAAGGATGCCAGAGCCACAGCTAGCACCTGTATTTTCAGTGAGTGTTGTGCCAAGTCAAGCCTTACTCCAACCCCCCACAATTACATTTCACCCCAACCTGTACCCGACACCCCCCTCCCATCCACCCCTCCCACCCCTCTCTCAGGTCTCCTTCAGAAAGCCTGCTGGGCCGGGTTGTAGTTGAACGTTGACGGGACGTGTGGCCGCTCTTCCAGTTTGTCATACTCTAGGTGAAATTCCTACGGTTAAAAGAAATCCAATTAGTGTGGCATATTTATTAAGTAAGGTGTGATGAGCGGACTGGGGCATGCAAAAGTAAAAACAAAAACTAATAACATTTATTATTTGCATTGTTACCTTGGCTACTTTTCTCCAGTTGTGACAGTCAAAGAAGTAATACGTCCCCCTTTCGTAGGTGTTGGTCTTCATCGTAGGCTCCATCCCTGGAGCCCGTGTGATCCACACCCTCTCCTCTTTATGGTACCTCCAGTCCCGATTGAAACTGTGGACACAGTGAGTTCAGATTTTAAAAGCGTCATCCAAAACGTTAATCAAAATTAACATTAAATGCCCTGACCTGCGATGTGGGAAATAAAGAACAAACTTTCGCCTACAATTTAAAGAATTATATCCTAAGTATACTTAATGTAGGTAACTACTGATTAAGGTTGCAGATTTTGCACGTTCTCCAAAAATCAATAAATTATTATTCATAAACCTTTTAGCCTGATATCTATGACTAGCCCAAGACACATTGGAGCCTATCCCATTTGGGAACTCCAGTCAACTTAAATAAGCACGGGGGAGAATAAATATACTCCATGCACACAGACCCGAGGTGGGAACTGAACCCGGACCCCGGAAACGAAACGTGACAGTGCTAACTACTGAGAAGCAATGCTGCCAAACAAACACAAACTGTACATAAATATATTTTTAATCGATTAATCATTAACATCACTAAAACAGACCAAAAGAAATAAGGCTTCTAAAAAAATACAAAGTCTAATATTGCACACAGCCAGATGTACAAGTACGCCCTCTTGTGGTGTACAAGTTAATAGACGTGAGCCACAGCAAAATATTATGCAAAACAAATAACAATATCAGTTAATACATTTTAATTTGGTTAAAATTCCATATTAACTTCAATATTAGAAGCTAGAATATTTCTAAACATCAAGGAAGTTTTACTCAGCAGTAAAGTTACAGAAAAGCAAACTAACCCTGCCATCCTGACGATGCTGATCCTGCTCCAAAAATGCTTGCATGATGACGCTCATATCACAAATTCAGTTAATTTGACACAAGACAGTACAGGCCCGACTTTGCCAACAGCCTTCATATAGAATACTGATACACACGACTCCTTCCTCTTATTATTCAGGCTCTAGACTTAACACTTATAGCGTCGGTCTCTTCAAAGCCCGTTCTGTGTTCATCTGACACAATGAGAAAGCTTGCAGATCAAAAGAAGCCTTTGAGGTTTCACTTTACATACCTGGACCAGCTGTAAATGATACGGTCGTCACAAAAGGCTGACCTAAGCTCTAACACACTTCTGTGCTCACTTAAAAGGCTCCCCCCCCCAACCCTGCAAAATGAGACGGACGGCTTTCTTCAGCCAGTCCTCATTTCCGTAGCTGACTCAAACGAGTGAGTTAATAAGACACCTGGAAACTCAAACTTTCCTGCTAAAAAGGCGAGGAGGAGGAAAAAATGTATGTGTATGTATATTGCCTCTTGACTAACCACAGTGCTAATGTAATTTACATAAATCTATCTCATTTGTGTATTTCTCTAATTTGGGATTAAAATTACAACCCAACTGTTTGACAGGAAAAGGGACAAGACAAAAAGTATTTAATGTTTTTTTAAGGAGGAACCGGACTACAAAAAAGGATTTCAACTAAGAGAAAAATAAAAGAGAGAGAGATCAAGCCCAGAAGGGGGCGGTAATGCAGCATGGTGGATGCTAACCGCCAGTAAACACCAAGCAGAAATTAGGAATAATATGTGATGGCAAAACAATTATGATGTTCTTGTTCTGTCGAATTTTAATCTCATATGAGAAAACATTATATATTCCACAGTTATTTGTTGCTTTAATACACACCATTTGTTCCACATGCTATTGTTTCAATGTTGTTTTTTTCTTGACACATGGTTTTATGAGTGGAAGTCTACCCCACTACTGTTATTTCAAACCCTGTATATTCCAATATGCAATATGTTTCTTTAGTGGGTACCAATAGCAATAAGCCATAAGCTCATGACTGTGACCTTTTGTCAATCGAAATGATCCAGCAGCCTAGCCGACGAACCATTTGGTCACAGAACCATGGCAGAGTTGCTCAATAGTTAAGCTGTTGGACTCCAGAAGGTCACAGGTTCGAACCTCAGTACCATGGACCTGACCACAAACAGGACTTTCCAAACTTCAGGCAGTCACTGACTGTAAAGGATGTGAAAATGGCGGTCTTTCCTGAATGTTTAATTCCGCACTTTTGTCAAAACCTATTCAATTAAAGCTATTGACCAGTGAAGCGTTGGGCCGCATTTAGGTTCCCGCGAGAACAATGCAGTATGGTTTTACATTTTTCCTCCTAGGGGGAAGATGTTTTGCGAAAGAATCGTGAACAGTATTTGCTCAGCCTTACACATCTTCATTTTGTCAACAAATTGAAAACGGCCAATGAGGACTAGCGTAGGTTTGCATAGTGATAACCTTATTACTCATAATCGCCAAGCGAGCACTTGATAATCTTCTTTTAGTGCCGGAGGGAGCCGCTGAAGTGGACGAGGAAATATAATTACCTCAGATTACAATTAATTACAGTTTATATAATACTGAAACAGGAAAATGACAAATACGTACAGCTCTACCGCCGCTAAGAGTTGCAGCAGGTCTCCGCCATACATGTAGTAAAGGTAGAAGAGCAGGTCGTCTCCGTACCGTGAAAGTTTTATTGCAGCAAGCTGTGGAGAAGGAGAGAGAACAAACACGTCTATTAACTTAGCTTTTCTTTCCCCTTAAGAAAAAAAAACAAAAACAAAAAAAAAAAAAAACACAACACCACAAAATTTCCTGTGCTTCAGTCACACACATCCACAACAAGCGTGTTCCCCAACACAATCACGCTAATAGAAAGGCAGAACTCAACTTCCGTCTATGGGGCCCAGTAATGGCTCTACAGCTAGCGCCCGGTTTGAATAATGCTTGTTTGGTGTTGCTAGTGCACACAAACAGGGTACATGGTGGAGGAAGGGATAAAAACAACAGCATTAGCTGGTCAGCAGATCATTTCATACAGTTTACCTTATACAAAGACAACCTCAGGCAGTTCTAACGGAGACGGTACACGCGCTGGCTCGGGCATCAGATCGGTAATTAGAAAGGAAGAAAAAGCAGGACGGATAATGGAAGAAAAATGTGAAGAGCTGTGGCCAACCTACCTTGTCTCTTATGTGAACGTTGGTTAAGTACTCTGAGGGAACGTGGAAGTCTGAAAGAGAGAGGCGGAGTTATTGAGCTGCCAGGAGATCCTGAGTGTGTCTGGTTTAGGGTCAACTTTAAAGATTTAAAGGTTTATAAAAACAACAACAGGAATGAGGCGGGGGGATCACACCAAATTATTATTATTATTATTATTATTTTTATTATTACGAGAGGTGTTCAAGTTAAACCGGGACTTTTGATTGATGAGACTTAAAACTGCTTTCAGTTCTCTATATGATCTAATGCACTTATCCCAGAGTTTTACTGGTGCACCATCAAGGTAGAAAGTTTGCTCAGTACAGCCGAAGCCATGATCGTACTGCCTGCTTCACAGTACGAGGTATAAAAACAGAATGCCTCTTTTTTATTAAAGGAAAGGGCCGATAAAGGAGTTCAGCATTTAAGACATGAGAAAACATTCTACTTTGTTGGTATCCAAGGACTAGTGAAACACTGGAATAGGTGCATTAGTGTAGTCCCAGTTTGAACTGAACAACGCCCATGTATTATGTAGATTTAATGGAGAACTTTGCCAATTTTTTTATTTGTAAATTAACTTATGCAAACATACTAAATAAGGTTTAAGCATTTATAATACTCACCGATATCTTGAGGCCGACATGGTGTGGAAGCCCACGGAGAGGCAAACTTGGGATAAAGGTTTCTGTAAATAATAAAAATTATATTTTACATTTTTATAAAAATTATAATAACATACATCTTACTTTTTTTTTTACTAACTACAGCATAGAAGATATTCCAGGGCACAAAAAAAAGAAACAAATAAAATGTTTACTGCAAAATTTTTCATTTAACTGCTTAAACTGGGACAAAGCATAGTTAGTCAGCCTGCTGCAAACATTAGACATTTTAGATCTGTACATTTACAGCATGTGACAGACACGAGCGACTTGCATAAGTGCTTTTGAACCTCCATTGTTAAATATACCCTTATAACTGGTTTACTCAGTTACTGACTATTAATACAAACTGATGGAGTCGCTCTTATGTTTAAAACAATTAACATGACTAAAAACAGTACCTCTACTGTAAGTAACAGTACTCTAACTTTACTATGGTACAGATACAGTGACAAATTAAAAGAAAAACTGGTGGCTCTGTAGTGTGTCCTTGGCTTGGCTTGGTTTGGGTCAGCTGTGGTGCACGGGTGAGAGAGAAAATGCCAAAACAATACATACTTTACATACTTTGCACCCTTTACATATTTTGCAAAGTAGCTTTGCATTTTAGCAGCAAACGGCAAAAACATGTGCCAAACCACAGACTTCATTTTCTTCTTACAATCAAAACTGGCAGATCAGCCGAACACCTGTGACGAAGCGCAGGTGCTCCGATTTCTCTGTCATCACATTCTGTCATGATACATACTCTATTACTGTGAGGTTTTTTTAAGTAACTAAACATGAAATATTAATATATATATATATATATATATATATAGTTCTGACTATTACACAAGTACACTTTAATGAATGTAGAAACAGATGTCAACTATAGAGAGGCAAATGAAAAGCTTCATACAGAAATATGAGTTTTATGTAAAAGAGAAAGGAAGGATGAAAATAGGGGCCAATTTTTAAAGGACGCCTATGATGCCAAATTCACCTTTTATTCGTTTTTAGCAATATACTGTAGTTGGGTCTCCAGGGTGCGTGTACAAATAAATACATACAGGAACAAAGAAATCTTCTCCCAGGTTTTGTATTGGCGAGGGCTTTAACAAGCCAATTCTAATGTGACCTCATAAAAGATGATCTCCTCCCCCGGCTTGATGCTCAGCTGTAGGGGATTCTGAGGAGTTTGAGGTGTGAATAAAAACACACGCACACACACACTTTGGGGGAGCTCTGAGACCTGTGTTAATTGGTTAAAGGAATAATAAAATTTGGGACCTTTAGTAATAATTATACCTAAGAAGTTATGTAACCCAGCTTGATTTTCCGTCCTAAAAAATATAATCGTTTTCGTTTTTTCAGGATAATTATGTTACCATCCGTCTGATCTCAACCCAGTTGAACAGTATCAATCCAAGCAGCCGGTCAATTCTGGATCTGAAGCAGCACCATCTGTACTGTATTTTATACCCAATATTATATTCATTGATCCTGGTTACTTAATGCATGTGACAATGTGCTGAATGGTGAAGACTAGCATGGAGTTGCTGCTTACTCTGGTGAGTTCAGGTTGAGGCCGAGCGTCGTCAGGTCGCTCCCCAGCGCTAAGTGCACCATGCCCGGGTCTGTCTCTGCTGCCCGAATAAACGTCAACAAGCCAATCATCCCGAACTGGTCAGTCACCATGCCAGGTGGAATGTTCGTAACTCGGCCTGGAAATAAAAGAAAAAGAAAGACACCCTAGAATAAACACACAGCTGTTTATGTATTTTTGTCCTATTCAGTTGGATAGCCGAGACTCTCACCATCAGGAAGGACCTGAACTCCTTTCTTCTGATGATTGTTGTTCTGTTGCGTTAAGCTCTTTTCTCCAGGGAACTTAGGACCGTCTGCGGACATGTTCTTACCAGACAGGTTCAAGTTCTGCGGGGGAAAGAACGCAGCAAAGATAAGGCACCACAAAAGAGCGAACGCCCCCGGGGCAAAGTGATGCTGTCGAGTTTCATTTCATCTAATACACTGAACAGAAAAGCAATGTTCATGAAATGTACGACTACAAAAAAAAATGGCCAATTACAATGTTGAGGTCCATAGAATGGAATGATTTGATAATACAGTGAGGTGAAAGTTAAATCAACGCAAAATCTTAAAGTAAGGTTTTACTCTGGAACTGGACTGGATGGATGGAAGAACATCGCTTTACAAAAAATATTCTCTCAGTTGGACTTTTGATGATGATGATGATGATGATGATGATGGTGGAGGGTGCTAGCTACCATTTCAATCCAAAATCTCCACTAGGTTTTAAACTTGGATTGAGAGTTCTTCCTCCATTCAAGAGACAAATATTCTATCATAGACTAATCAAGCAGATCTCTTTAAAAAAACTCACAACTCTCCTAAAACCTGATTGATCAAAAAACTGTCTGTCTCCGTTTCAAGCTGCAAAGCACTAAATCTGTTCATTTTACAGGGGGGCTGATTCTTTTTTATATCCTTTGTATAAGAAAATCCCCCTCGCCCGGCTTTCTGCTCAGCAGCAGCTCATTTACACAGACACTGCAACCTTTTCGAAAGAGGAGTGAATGGAGTCCGAGGTATAAATTTAAGCATTGTCTGAGAGGTGTTTCAGCTGGAGCATTAACAGGTGGAGCTGTCAGACTTTTGAAATAGTAAAATACAGGACCTTTAATGATGCTTTTAAAAATCCATACATGTAAAGAACTTAATCTGCAGACGATCGCTATGTTTAACTAGGGCACCGAGTCATCTCAAAAGTGATCATCTCACCATGGCTGTTATCTCTGATGAGATCTAGGTCTAGAGAGTACTTCGGTACTGTTAATTTGGTGCTCATAAAAGCCTGTATTATATAAATTAGCAGTTTAATATAAATGACACTAGTGACCTTTGAATTTTCTGATCTGATCTATAGCTACTAGTTCGCTATAACAGAGGAGGAATGGCACAATCAGGTCCCTAAGTGAGAGTGTGTTTGTGCATGTGTGTGTATATATACCGTTTTGCTATCATCAGTACATGTTGGATCCTTAAAGTTGGCTCCAGGAAGTGCAGGAAAGTCCTCGTTGTGGATGGAGAAATCTTGGGACTGCTCATGTGTCGGCTTTGTGACCATTCCAACTGAAAAGAAGTAAAGGTTCAGTAAAAATCTAGTTCTAGAGAGGAGCATACGAGGAACCTTGACTGTGACTCCACAACAGGAGGCTTGCTGTTTATCCGCCTTACCGTACGGAGCTCTCCCAGCCAGCGGGTTGAGCAGTGGCGTCGGATTGGCATTTCCTTCCCTTCGACTTCTATCGGCTAAGGCGGGGAAATCGGACAGGTCCAGCCCAGTCATGTTTTCACTCCCGTCTACAAACGTAACGTTCCGTTAGCTCCCAATAAACAATCAAAGCGTTCTTTTAAAGCATGTTCGGTGTAATGTAATGGATGTTTACCGGTTCCGTTAAAGATGCTACTCGAGAACGAATTGCTTAAACCAAACGCAGGATTTCGGCCCATTCCAAACCCTGACATACTGCACAGAAAGAAAGACAAAGTTAAACCAAGGCCTGGAACTTGTGTGAACATTTCTCTTCAAATGATCATTTTGTTCACCGGGATTCCACAGGAATTCCGAAAGGTCTAGAGAGAAATATTTCTTACTGGTCACACAGATACTGTATATCTGAGTGTATGTAACTACTCTTTATTTATCTTGTGTGATTCGGCAAGAACATTTTATTGCAATAAAGGACACAGAACAAAGATAGCTAATCTGTTTATGACGTTTACAATACACTAAGGATGTACAATCAAGGCAAAGAGTTCTACACACACCTACTGTAGGCTGAAGGGTGAAGATATACAAGACAAGTTCAAAGGAACTGGTGAAGGAGTTAGAAGTACATCCACCATTATACACTGTCTGACATGTTACACCATGTGATGAAAAAAAGAAAGTGGCGTGTATGGAGGAATAGCTGAGAAACATGAGGGTGGAAGCATCATGTTGTGGAGCTGCATTATTTAATGAAGCAACACCTCAATACAACAGAAAGAATGTTGAAACTGATCGCCAATTGGTTTGTCCAGGGTAAGCGAATTAGCAAACCTTTCAGGGGCGGGGTGTTCAAGTCTAACCGGGACTTGTGATGAAATGTCTTGTGAATGTAGGTTTAAAAGACTTCTAACACAGTACAGTGATGAGACTCTTAGCCGCAGTAAAATATTTCATGAATATTTTATTCACGCCCATGAATGCCAATCCCAGTCGCAATCAATCCCATCAACATTCAGCGAGTGGAACCCCTAATCCTTGAAAGTCTTGCGGAATAGATGCATCTGTCTGAGTTATCACCACATCCCCCACACGGTCCTGACCTCGCTCCAAGTCATTTTCACATGTTGGGTTCATGAAAGGAGTTCCTGGGAGGCCAGTGTTTCAGACATGACACATGCAGTCTGCATACTAAGAAAACTTTTTACCTTAATGGTATCGAAGCACTAGTGAAACACTGGGATAAGTGCATTAGTGTAGCGGGGGATTGTACAGAGAAATAAAATTAGTTTTTTTTAATGAAGTGAGTTTTTTGTCTTCAATCAAAAGTCCTGGTTTGACTTGAACATCTCTTCAAGTTAACAAAATAAAAACTATTTTGACACGGCCATCACAAATAACTGACCTGAATCCTATATAAAGTTTTTAGACTGAACTGAATAACTGTGGAGGCCCACAAACCTGCATGAGTTACACCAGTTCTGTCAAAAGAAAAATAAACGCAAGTATTGTGAGAAGCTTCTGGAAGGCTATGTTTAAGCAAGTTTAAAAGTAATAATGCAAAATCCTTACATTGCATAAACCTGTCTCTTAGCTTGTTAGCCCTGGTGATGAAGGCTGCGTGGGCATTATACCTGGGTATGTGTATATGGACTCACCTGTTGATGGTGAGCGGCTGCCGTGCCGGCTGCTGTTTGGGCATGCAGATGATGCTGCTGGGCGAGCCGCGGTTTGGGCTACCTAGGCCCGAGCTGTTGCTCATGCTGTTACTCCGTCCGCTCAGCGATATGCCCTGCCCTATCTGCGAATGGTTCATCAGGTTTCTCGAGTTCATCGGCAAAATCCCCCTGTGAAGGAGCAGAAACTGTTTAAAACGTGAACTGAAAGTGAACTCTGCTTCTTTTTTTGGGATTAAACTTTAGCTGTAGCCGAACGTCCAACGCTGTCTCACCTACTCGGCGAGGTTGGAGTATGGAGGGACAGTGTCGGGCCCCCGGTGGAGGACGTGCCGTGACTAGGTGGTAGCTGCGTGCTTTGTGCTAAATTGCGATTGAGTTGTGGGTTGTTGTTGCTCATCCCCCGCAATGAGAAGCCTAGAGTATCTGCAAAGCATCAAAGAGGGTGTGTCAGGACGCACACACATTCATCCAAGAACAAAATCCTTCAAAAGCCTCCATCAAAAAGCGATGCTATCTATGGCATACAGCAGGTGTGAAATTGCAAGCAGTAAGATTCTGGTGCAAACATCGGTTGAATGTTTCCATCTGAATTCTTTGACTGTGTCAAAAATTCCAAAAACTGACAGTTAAAAGAAATGAAAGCGCAGGCGCTAGAGTGGAGTAATTGATTTCAATCATGAAATTCCAGATTTTTTCCTTTTTTTATAAAAAAAAATCTGTGCACTAAAAACACCTGAATCACACAATCAGACACAATAAGAAAAGTCATTAAAAGTTCTAAATAATGAAACAAAATAAAATTGCAATTTCAACCAATTGAATGTAAGATTTTAAACTAATTCCAGTATCTTTTAGGGTCGAGTTAAAACTTGTAGACCATGGTGTATGAGGGCGTACTTTGCGAGCCGTATAAGCTTGCACCCAGCTGTGACAGCTGCCCCGATGACGAAGACGATGACAACAGCATCTAAAAAACACAGGGAAGATTTGTTACACAAGGCACTTGTTTTTTTGTTTTGTTTATTTTTTTTTCCCAGCTATAAACAATTTGATCATTTTAACATTTTTGGCGTTATTTATATTCTCATAGGTTTTCTTCTTAACGTCTTACGTTTTTCTCGGGTTGATGTGTGAAAATCGACGGCTGGCTGTAGTACATGCTGTCGTCCGCGTAGTCATTATCGAGCCCCTCCATAAACTTCTTTCTCGTGGCACTAAACATGCTCTTTGTCACCTGCAAAGAGGAGGAAATTAAAAAAGATTCCATTTAGTCCATTCAATACAAACAAATCACTCACTTTTAATACGCAACTAAGAGACACCATACTCTGACACGAAGACCGGGGAAAGTGTCAAAGTGAGAAAGTGAAACCTTACAAAGGAACTTTATCTGCAATAACCATGCTGCAGGATGAGAGGCCCACTTCAGACCCTTAATATCAAACCTTACACTCTAAATTATTGGCAACTTTACAATTACTGCACAGTACAATAAATGGCACTGTACTATAGGAGACGATGTGAACCGAATTAAAATATAAGATTCTTCATTAGCATTCTGCCTGGTAGATTAGTCCAGACTTGTAACTTTTCTAAAACAGCAGCAAGAAGGACAAGCCTGCAATTTTTGTTATTTAAAGAAGAAACTTATCAAGATATGCACTGTGGTCAAAAATCTGTGCCACTTTTCTCTCTATATTCATTTCTATTTAGGTCAATTATGTTCAGAAGGTACAAAACTGACTCAGATTTGATCATATTTAATAATCAGGATTTTTTTGCACTCCTAGTTTACTCCTGTAATGCAACTGAACCATAATTATTGTTGAAGAACTAGAATGGTTATTTTAACACTTTAACATTCTTGCTCAAATACTTTTAAATGTCAATTAAATATGGTGGAATATCCTAAAATGTTTTTACTGAGCATGTTCACTAGAATTACCAAATACAACACTATCATAATAACTAAGTGCCAATTTGATTTGTATTGCAATTCTTTAAATATCACAATTTTATAAAAACAAATTTAGCAAATACAGCGGAATCTCTGCATACAAATTAAATTCATTTTGGAATTGCGATACGCATTTCTCTATAAAAAATAACGTAAACGCAGATGATCAGTTCCAGCCACCCAAAACAATTACCAATATTACAAAAAGTTAGCGAAAAATGACAAAGCTTCTGAACGCATGCCAAAGGCAATGTTGGTACCGTGGGTTGACTCTTTTGAAGGAGATTTCGCTCTATCTCTTTAGGACCAAAAGCTTCGCTTTGGCTTTCCCCTAATGCAGACAAGTTTTGAACGGCTCCACTACTTATCTTCTGTTTATAGATGGTTCGTTCCGAATGTCCTGTACCAAGCAGGATGAAATTCATGTGTTTACTGTTACATCTCTACCACAGGTTTTGAATAAATAACTTACTAATAAAACAATTTTTGCCCATGCAACATCCCTGAAAGCATCAACAATGAGACTGCAGGTGGAAAGGTGATGTGGTGTGTATAAAGGATATCAAGAATTGTATTCTTTCTCTTCCAGAACAATGCACTATTTATAAAGTAGAGACGATACCAAGTTTATTTTGTCTTTCAATGGATATTGCTGTAATTCACATGAACATGTACGGTAGTTTTATGCTCAACATTAAGCCACCTCATGACATTCGACATCAATGGCTCTTAAAACAAGGTCCCTAAACTATATTCATTATTGGAATTGATATTGAGGTGGTATCATAAATTTTTAAGATTACCTCTGTTTACAAGAAAGTACTTTATTTATCTATGTTTACACACTATCAATTTCAAAACAGTGCCCTTGCACAGCAATACAGCGCTCCCAGCATTTCTGCACCTACTGGAATATGGAAGTCTTCTTTTTCGAAGCGTTTTCCTGTTTTTTCGAAGACCAAGAGGGCAAAGAGGGCGTTTTGGCACCAGTATCGTGAAAACCTAAATGATATCAGTTTCGAAAGTATTGATTTGGCACTGGCACTGTTTAAGAAAAGAGTCGATTTGGCACTGGCACCAGTATCATAAAAACCCAAACGAAACTCAACCCTAGCTGGCATTTGTTGACATGTTACAAAACTAGTCTCAAAACTTATTGATGCCACTTCAATCCTCACGTCAACCAAACAGGTTTAATCAAAACCTCAATAACAAATCTTGCCGCTTATGACTATCAATTTAGACTTGTTATTCAGTAATAACATGTACTTCAGTTTCGATCAACTGCAAGAATATTACAGTATTTGAATAGTTCACTAAAAATAAACATGTAATAAAAATGTTCTTGGAATTGTTAAAGTGGTTTATCTTTGCAAAAAAAAAAAAAAAAATTTAACAGAAGACAATTTTGACAAGTGCTTGTTTTTACACTAAACCTTTCAATGCAAGTTTCCAGACGACTTTAACTATTTTTCAGGATTTTAATAATCGAAATTTTATCATTTTATTTTTCACTGTAGTAAAATTATTATCCTAAATACAGGAGAAAAAAAAGCCCTCACAGCCTCAGACAAAACAAAAGTAAAACTAGATAACTAACTTACTATTTCACATACTCAGTTTAGAAATTAAAATAACATTTTATATATTGTATTTTATTTTATATATTGTTAGAATGGCACTTTTGAGTAATTTAAGTGCTAAAATGAATGTGTTAGCAAGTTTACAGCGAATGTAAACAAACTAGCATAGAAACTAGCCGGGTTAACTAGCAATTAGCTACCAGTGCGAACACTGTAATTATTACTTATATATATTTTTTTATTTTAATTTACATTTGTTAAATTAACTAGTAATGAGTAATCAGGTGTAGTTGAGTGCTTAAACTTGATAAACTTTAATTAAAAATACGTTTTGACGAGGCTAGTTATGATGAGCTTTAAGCCTAGCTAGCAAGAATGCTAAGCGAGAGCAGTGCGCCGAGGAGTCCGACTTCACTGCACTCCACTCCGGCCTAGACTCTGTTCACAGCGCCGCCGGACACGGGCACTGGTGCGGGTGTTTGTTTGTTTTTTTGTGCCAAAAGCGAGTAAACTGGTTTGTGGGGTAAAATGAGACTTGGAAAGTAAACTGGTTATTTGTCTATCTATATATTTCTCTGCTTGCAACTTAGTCTTATTTTCCGCTCTCACACATATACATATATACAGTACACGCACATACACATGAGCACTAACACACAAACACACACACAGACATGCACATAGACACACACCGAATACCAAAGCGAGCTTAAAGCCATTAAACCTAGTCAGGCCTTTAACTGCTAACATCAGCAAAAACAGGACTCCAGCTCCATGCGCACTGTGTCCTGGACAAATCTACACTTACCGCATTAATTTCTCTTTCCACACTTAGATCCAAGATGGCTCTGTGTGTATGTGTGAGAGTGTGTGTGTGTTAGAGGGAGAGTGTGTGTCGGAGTGTGTACATTGCTGTAAGACTGGCCTTACCTCCGACCCCTAAACACACCTTCTAAAGTCTTGAGTCACAGCAATACATCATCAAAAACTCTTTTTTATTATTATTATAAAAGGCCACACATTATTATTATTATTATTATTATTATTATAAAGTTCACACTGATTGGAAGACTTTTAAAATAAGTTAGAAAGGCTGTATGATGATGATGATGATGATGCAACAGGATCCTGAAACGTTGCTCAGGTGAACTCCAGCATTGACACTGAGAGACAGTGAGACATTAATGACTAGACAAAGGGGAAAAATGTCTCCTTTTTTTTCAGTGGGTCCCAGTCCATTGGGGAAACCAGACAGAGCGGGCGAATTGGCGAAAGACGCAACCAAAGAAGTGGATGTCAAGGTCAATATCAAATGATCAAGGAAGTGTGGGAAGGTAGAAGGTAGAAGGTAGTGTGGAGAAAGACAAAACAACATGAGTGGGATAATGAACCAAAAAGGAGACATTTGCATTCAACACAGGACAAAGCATGAGTGGTAAAAATTAGAAACGAGGAACTATTAATTAGCAGACTAAAAATTGGACAAAGCACTCTTAATAGCACTCTGTTTATTGGGGATGCGAATCACCAGTCACCTCCTCATATTATATTATCACCATTCCAAGTATCATTATTATTATTTCTAAGCAATCTAAATGAATAAATAATTCACTCATACCGCATGGGATAAAAATGTGTAAATACGTTACCTGTAGGATTATAAAGAAACGGCAAAGTTTACCACTTCAAATGCCTCCAAAGTCTCAAAACCCAATAGTAAGTATGTGTTGAGTGGCTGTGAGCGTGCTGGCGTGTCGGCTTCTAATGCGGGCACGCGGGGCTTCTATTGCACACGATTTTTGGCTAATTTAGCGCTCACACTGTTTTGCGACTGGTCTAAGCATGTGTAATGAGTGGGTCTGAGACTAATTGAGAGTTTGGAGATTCATAACAGAATTGATTTTCCCCCATCGCTACTATTTAGAGAAATGCTTCCAAACAAACCGTTGTTGTTCAGTCTTTTTCTAATTGTACTGCCCTGGGGCCTCATGTACAAAGACATGCGTTGAATTCATACTAAAACATTGCGTACGGACAAAGCTGTAAATGTGCGTACGCAGTAAAAAAATCTGATGTATGAAACACTGCGTACGCGGAATCCCACGCATATTCTCTTTGTACATCCGAATTAACGTAAAATTGAGCGCACGTGCACGAGCGCAAAACCCCTCCCTGCCTCCTCCTCCGTATAAATATGTTAATGACTCCACTTTGGCAAAACCAAATGAAAAAGCAATGGCAAAAACAAGCAAGAAGAGAAACTTCACAGAATGTGAATTGGAGGTGCTCCTATCAGAGGTAGACCGGAGAAAAACTGTGTTATTTGCAAGTTTGTCCTTTGGAATTAATAACAAAAAAAAAAAAAAACCTAAGCTGGAATAATATCTTTAAATACATCACTCACCAAGAAGCCACCCATCGCGCACCCTGCCACCCTGGAGCCTCATCCCAACCATGCTGTTTGTGAGGATGAATGAATCATGGGTTGACCCAGGCCACCTTGCCACAATATTTGTTAGGTGCATTTGAGCATCACATATTATTTGCACATTTATTAATTGCAAATGTTTCCGATTCACGTATGCAAATTCGTCTTTAAATGGCGCCTTTATAGCAGTGTGCATGCAGTCGATCGCTCCGATTTCATTAGGAAAACCGTCAATCGCTGCAAATTGCGCTTTAATGTTTGGCTGGTCAACTGCATGGTATGGAAACCTTATATAGGCTACCTGCTAGACATGCGGATGATCCCGTCCCATACAGCTGGCATTGCACGGCTCAAAGATGAGTGGCTTAACCCAGAGCGGTCTGCCAGTTCCCTTTGGAAAGAACCAGTTGCCAGGAAACCAAGCGTTGTCAGCACCTGTAAGGAAACGGGTAATGCGTGGCTCCTCACTGTCTCTCTTTCCAAATTTGGACCCAACTCAGCACAGAGCTCCGAGAGGATAGCTCTTGGAAATCTGAAACGGCTAATAAGCCAGTCATCATCGTGGGCCAGAAAATCACTGTGATCCCTAAAAACGCGTTCCCTTCGGATTCGGCCATTGACAATGTCCTCTAATAAGGCCAACACTGCCATTGCCATAGACTAAGGGTTGTATACATTTGCAAATGCTTTTATATGTTCTAAATCAAATAATTGGTAGAAAAATTGGTCAATTAACCCATTTTATCAATTATAAATTAATAGCAATGTTTTTTATGTGTTGGTGCGATACTTTGTAGTTGGAAATAAAAGAACAAATACACACAAAAAATACACGTACGCCAGACATGAAGTTGGCGTGAAAGAACGCACATTCTCATGTTAATTTCACTGTTAGTAAATCCGACCGTAAGCGTAAAAACTGGCATAAGCAAAGTTTTTGTGCGTACGCAGTGTTGATACATGAGGCCCCTGGACTTTAACATTCAGCATGATCAGTGAGGCCTGTTTGATCTGACATGAAATGTTTTGTGTTTTATTCTGTATTTCTTTGATGGTTTCACATTGGGGTTAATGGGGTGAATGTGCTGGGATGGTTACTCTTGGGGGGATTAGACAGGGGTAACTGGCTTGAATGCTTTCCCTTTGTGAATAATCTTTCTCACTGCATAATGTTAAACTCCACATTGGTTGAAAATGGTTTTTATAAGCCTTTGCTATAACAATTGCTTTTCTAAGACCATTGATTATGTCTTTTCCTCATGGCATTGTGTTAACACACACCTGAATGCTCCAGACCAGCAAACTTTTCTTGAGTCTGCACACCTGCTCATGATCAATTCATCAAGGGCTGATGACTAGCAGCACCTGGCTGCAGCTTACCCTTTAAATCCTGTGAAAGCACTAAGGAGGTACTAAGTATTGCCTAATTTCTTCTGTTGTTGTTTTCTTTTGGCTTAATTTTTCACAAACGAATAAAGCCACAGTGAAAAAGATTTTATGTTGTTATTTGTCTAAAGCAGTATGCCTAATACTGAGACCCCTTATGCTCAGATGATTTTTTAAATTATGTTTTTTAACCAAAAAAACATTGTTTATACCGCTTTATCCTGTATACAGGGTCACAAAGTGCCTAGAGCCTATCCCAGGAGACCAATCCATCACAGGGCACACATTACGGACAATTTTGGGAATGCCAATCAGCCTAATCTGCATGTCTTTGGACTGTGGGAGGAAAGCAGAGTACCTGGAGGACCAAGCACGAGGAGAACATGCAAAAACGAAGCACACAGAGGCCAGGAATCAAACCCGGACCCTGGACGTGTAGGGCGACAGTGCTAACCATTACATCACTGTACCGCCCACATAAAAACACATAGAATTGAAAGAAAGGGGACTAACTTTTGAACATGACTGTAAGTTTGTGATGGCTCAGCATGATTTTGCTATGGAGAATTACATTCTAATAAAACAGTACATACATCGTACCCTCTCTTAGCTTATGTGTAGCCAGTTCGTAGGTGATTATAGCATGTGATGTCAAAAAGTTGCACAACCATGGAAATTTGTAAAAAAAAAAAAAAAAACAAACAAAAAAAAAAACCATTTGTGCAAAAAACTAGGTCAAACATTTCTGATACAGTATACAGACATTATCCACTCTTTAGTCCTCTTACAGTCTTTGCAGTATATTTTGTGTGGTTTGGAATAGTGTAAACACACTCTGCGCTTTTGTCTGCGCTTAAACTGCTAGATTTATATCCTTTTTTTTTTTGCTCTAAAAATATCTTTTTTTAAAACTTTTAAAACCAATTTTGGACATTAAAAACATGTGGTAATGTTAATAAAGTGAGTTTGGGGCTGCATGAGCCCTGTCCCACTGGGCATCTACAGTACCAGTGCTGTTGCAGTTCCTATTTTGGCCACTAGGTGTAATAATAACTCCATGAAGTTAAACAGGGCCGATCCACAGAACAATCATTTACTGTATCTGTCAAGTGACAACAACATGTTTTTAAAGAGTTGTTCCTTTGAAAAAAAGGTTATTAATGAGTATTTTAGTATTTCTGATAAATGGAGTTGTGATTGAGGATTTTATGAAGGTTAACATTTATATAATGGCTGGTATTCAGTGTACTGTAACAGTTGTAACAGCTCCATATACTGTATAATATGTGACACACAAGCTATTATAATCATGGTTATTATATGTTTTTTGAAATAATTACATGCTCTATTTCTTTAGATGTTTGAAGGATACTGTCTGGCACCAACAATCATGCCACAGTGCCAAGTAATGAGACTGTTTTTTTGGTGTAAATATTAACGGAAGCTCTTAAACTGTATCTGAATTATTTGATGTAATTATTTGATGTATGCATTGCACTGCTGGCACGTAATTGCAGAAACGTACATTTAAGTGGGGTGTGAGTGTCTATACTGTACTGTATGTACATATAGTGTATTTTGGGTGTTTATTCTTTAAATTAATGTCCATTTAAATAGACATAGCTATCCATTTGGTGTAGGCAAATCAACAGAAAAGAGACTGGTGTGACATAATCAGCAGCACTTTGGTCAGTTAAAAGAACATGCTGAGTGTAGAATACTTAGAAGAAGTGTGAAATAAGGGCATAAACCAACTGTCAACAATTTCTATGGTTCAGTGACGACAAAACAGTGAGAAAGTGAGAAATAGCTATAGGAATGCTACCACACTAGAGATATACAGCATTATCACTCTTAAGGCTTGCGTGGTCTGGGTCATGTGAGATGGCCGCAGTACAATGGCTGTTTTTCTTGCATGTCCACTTAAAAACTCCAGGCTTATGCGGGGGGGAATGTGGCAGGACTTGTATTCAGAAACCCAACACCACAAACATACATTCCACAAGTGTTTATATTGTACATAAACAGCACTAGATGTTTAACGATATGTATCACTACACATTTCAGGTGTTACAGCAATCATTATTTACACTGTCAGTCACAGCATGAGGCAAAATAAGTTGGTACGGTAACAGTCACGGAAACACTTGTAGCAAAAACTTATTTGATATTATTGTCAATAAAAAATATTTGACTCCTTAGTAAAGTCATTCAGAATTCCCTCTGTATTGTTTTATTTATGCTAAGGCGAGCCACAAGTCATTCTGTAAAAACCTGGCACAACTATACCTACCTTTCCCGGGTTGAATGAATTGTCTTTTGTATTCTGTTTTGAATTGTATTCTGTTTTGTTATTTTGTTTTCATTTTCGTTATTTTGTTTTTGAATTTGTTATTTTGTTTTCGGTTTTGGTATTTTGTTTTTAAATTTGTTATTTTGTTTCCAGTTTTCTTGTTTCGTTTTTAAATTTGTTATTCAGTTTTTTATTTGTTATTTTGTTTTTTGGTTTTGTTATTTTGTTTTTTTTGGTTTTGTAATTTTGTTTTCCTTTTTTCAAATTTGTTATTTTGTTTTTTAATTTGTTATTTTGTTTTTGAATTTGGTATTTTATTTTTGGTTTTGTTCTTTTGTTTTGCACTTCTCAGGCCCTGTACTGTCCACCACATGCATGGTTTGGTCTCCTCACCCTTTGGGGTACATACAGTTATTCACCCCTGTTAATTGCACCAACTGTCAGTCGCCAGCTTTGCTAGTCACGGTTAGTTAGTTCTGCCAGTCACGGACCGATGTGTGTTGGTGGAACAAAATAACTGGTTAAATAAACAAAAAATCATCATCTGTTAATAATGAATGGTGTTTGTAGAACTAGTGTAGTAAAGCAATATCACACTCGAGGTTCTGCTGTTGTAGTGAATATATTTCTTCGAAATCTACTCGAGCAGCGTTCTTGTGCCAAAGTCTGCATCACAGCACTCCTTTTCATTGGAGTAGCTTAATTCTAAAGGTCACTGGTCAAATTTGAATTTCATTTGATTTGAGGTTAGGATCTAATTTATAAAATTATTGAATTTACAGTAGGCTCTTTTATTGCAGACATATATGTTGTGAACAATGATGGTATTACACATAAGGATATAAATTATTCCTATAAATAATTCAATCCTAAACTGGCAATAATACGTTTCACAATCCTGATAATTGGTAAGTATAATGAGTAATAAAAGTAAGAAATAATAAGTAAAAAAATAATCATGTATTGTTACGCAGGGAAAATCACCAAACTCAGAGTGAAATGTCCTGATCCTGATATAAATATCAAATATTAGTCTGATATGGCACTCATCTACTTATACTCATGTAATTGTTCTGTCATTAATTTATGAAACATTTATGCATCCATTATCTATACCTCTTAACCAGTGTGGGGAACTTATGGTATAAAGCAGTGGACACCTTGGATGGGGTGTCAAACCACTGCAGCACACATGCACACGCACATACACACACTCACTTGTCCAATCACACACTATGGACAATTTAGAAACTCAAATCAGCAATGTCTTTATGAAGGAAACCAGAAAACCCTGAAGAAACGCACTAAGCATGGTTGGGACCTGCAAGTTCTACGCACACAGAGTGAAGGCGAGATTCAAACCCCGAAACCATGGAGGTGTGAGACGACAACTAAACCATTGTGCCTCCATTTATTAAACATAGCCTAAAAAATCTACTTAATGTAAATACACACACACACATGCATTCATAAAATATATTTTAACACATAAAAAAATTTTTGCTTGTTAATTAAAAAAAATCCGATTTTCAACATTGTAGCAAGATCCTGACACAAGTGAACACAGATGAGAGATGCTGAGGCGACGTGCTACGCAGAAGCGTCTGGCATCTTCGTCATCTTTTCAAAGATCAATGTTCATATGTCTGGTTTCCAGGAATTGATGTCCTGCAACACTGAAGTGTTCTATAAAACTGCAGTGGCTTATAACCTTACTGAATCATTATATTGTTTTTTACCTTATTTCGTCACCTGTCAGTGTAGACGTTATAAGATATAATAACGTATATATAAAATATAATAATATATATATATATATAAACTGTAACAGCTATAATTTCCCTTCAGCCTATTTGCAGTCTTTTTTCTTCTTCTTCCTCCTTATTAGCTGTTGGTTTACTCTCTCTATAGGCAAGCAGTAGATGTGCATAGGGATGTTCTTATAGTAGCTTGTCACCCATGGCCTGCAGAAATACACAGAGGCATACACTGTTAATGTTTTAAATTGATTTACGTACATGGTACACAGACCGGTTTTCAGATGGAAACAAAAAACCTCATGTACGCTCCTGTCTTGTACTATATATTTTTTCCTTTACAGCCATGCATATATTCTCCTGAAATGTTATTTATTAATTTTTACGTTATATATGGAAATAATGGATGATTTTGTACATAATTATGCAGACATGATAAACATATATAACATAATTGGTACAGTATATATTATAGTGCCTAAGACTTTTGCACAGAACTGTATATCCACTTTATTTTGTGTATAGGGTCATGAGGGGACCTGGAGCCAAGCCCAGGAGTCTTAGGGTACAAGACGAGGTACACCATGAACTCCCTGGACTGTTTGTCCATACATGTACCATGCGTTATCTCTTGAATTACTTTTCTTTCGTAAATATTGAAATGCATTATGGCTCTCAAATACAGCAAAACCAGTTCTCGGGAAAGTTCAAAACTTGAAGAAAAAAAATATACATATCAAATTTAAACAAAGATGTTTTGCTTTCCGGTGGTACAATAGGTTAGGTTTAGGTTTAGGTTTAGTTTATTTCTATAGAACATTTAAAACAGCCGCGAGACTGACCAAAGTGCTGTACGTCCACAATGGTGTAGTTGTTGTCACTGTGGTCTTAAGCCTCCAGTGTCAAGAGTTTGATTCCCGGCACTTAAAGCACTCCACTATTCGCGTCACTTGTTCGAGAGCACATAGACCACTGTTCAGGACAGTAGTAGTAGTAGGCAACATTACATCTGCCCTTCAGCACTACGTCATCGGTGCTTTATCCAGATTTGGAGGCAACTGGTTTTGAAACTTACGAACCTACGAAAGTGCGATCAAAGTGTGATTTTGCACAGGACACTATAATATAATCGCGGTTTTACTTTGCTGTGCGCTGGTTGAGGATGAGGAAGCGCAGACTTCTCCAGCGCTGGTGGTCTTCTTCCCTCCTTACTTGCTCCACTTGCTGCCGTCTCTCCTCCTGTATACGCAGCCTCTCCCTCAGGTCCTTCTCGATCTGAATCAGCTGCTCACAACACACACATACAGTAGAAGTGCAAAATTATTTCCAGTTAAATACCTTTTCCTATCCAGATTTCTTTCCTATGAATTTGGTTTAGAGAGTGCTGTAGTGTCTGGTCTGTTAGAGATAACAAGGTCGTGATAGCTGTGTAAGTTGGCCTACACAAACACAATACAGGCCTGTGATGTAGGAGCTTTGTTGCCTGCAGGGGATAGAGTGACGTTGGAGCATAAACCCGAATCGAGAGCCGTACCTCTGCCAGTAAACCACCGCTGTCCTCTAATTTCATCTGCTGCTTTTGGAGAGCATCCAGGAAGGCATTCTCTGCAGCCATCTTCTGCGGGACAACAGGGTCAGTCCGTGGGAATAAACCCGGGCTGTGTGGAAATGAACAAAGATCTTGACAAGTAGATCCATTTAAGTATTGCGAGCATCATTCTGAGCTGCTCGTCCTTTCCTTAATGCGATTACAGAAATCTAGAGTTAGTGTTTAGACTCAGTTAGAGCAGGGCCTGGAGATCTGGACATGCAGGTAAATAAATCTCAAAAGCATAATCACTTTTCCACATGTGTGGAAAGAAGGTCAATCAATCTCAGAGAAATGAAAGCATGGAAGATCTTACCTCACATCCTGCTCTCCGGTTTCCTCCATCTGTTCCACTCCGGGTAGCGAATCAAAGGTTGCTGGAGTGGAAACGAGCCAGAGTGTTTGTTCAAATAATTCTTACTGTAATGTGTGTGTGTGTGTGTGTGTGTGTGTGCGCGCACGCATCTGCCTTTTCCTGTGAGCATTGTAAGCTGTAATCAAGCTGGCAGTCTAACTACGGAGTACTGCCATGAAGAAATGAGATAGGCGCTCTAGTGCAGCTGACTGCAACTTACTTACCTCTCTCTCTCTCTCTTTCTCTCTCTCTCTCTCGCTCTCTCTCTCTCTCGCTCTCTTTCTATCTCTCGCTCTTTTCTCTTCACCTCAATAGATGCATTTAATTAATAATATGACTTTATTGTTTAAGAAGAAACAAAGAAACACACATCTAATGTAACCTAACCTACCTAGGATTCTTTACCTGAGCTATACCTGTACACTCCCTGGCCATTTTATTAGCAACACCAACCATTATCTATTAGCGGACACTTTTATCCAGAGCAACTTACATTTATTTCATTATGATATCTGATCTGCTGGGGGTTAAGGGCCTTACTCAAAGCAACTCTGTGGTCCTTGGGTTGGAACCTGGGACGTTCCGTTGTCCAACGCCTTAACCCTTGAGCAACCCCTGCATGCACTTTGATTGGCGGATGGCCAGGTGGATTGGGTTTGGATCAACCATCTAATTAGCGGTGACCAAAGTAATTGACGCCTATAGATGCCTAAATAAAGTTTACGGTCTTATGTTTTTGCCACTTCTTTTTTCCATTTAGTCCTAAATGAACCAATTTTTTTTTGTTCCGAAGCCCCATTACATCATGCTATGTGCAGGGCCCTCTTGTTCTTTTTTGTATCTGGATTTGTTTGAGGTCTTATCATGCTCAAAATTCATAAAAAATTAGCACACAAGTTGGAATCTGCTCCCATTAGAACACCTGAGTGGCTGGCCCCGGGTGTGGCAAAATTTTGCTGCATACTTCATACTTTATACACTAGAATGTACAGTATACATGCGAAACCTGGAACACATTTAGATCTCATTGAGCTGAACAACTTCATGGGCTCTACTCAATAGGAAGTCAGTTATTTTTGGTTGTTTGCACCCAATTTAATCTGATATACTCCTCCTATGGGATTTATACGATCGCCACCAAACCGGTCCCATGCAATCTCAAAACACTGAAGATGCAAAATTGCCAAGGGATTTTTGCCATCTCAAACGGTTCAGCGGTGATGATGCCTTATACTTATGCCGAAAAGTGGCTAATAACTTCTTGAGTTACATCACATTAAGTGAAATCATAGTGTGATGCTTTTTTCCAGCATCTGGGAATTTTTGGAGGCCTTAATATAAAATTCCCCCTATTCTAAAATTGTCATAATGGTATTGGTATGTTCCTTTTAATGTAAATGCATGTGCCCACTGTGCCCAATGTCAGGTGGCGATGGCACATGTGCTTGGATTCAATTATTCATCATTGTTCCTTCTAACTATATATTTTTCTGAACTATTGCACTATGGAAAGAGTTTCATATATTTAAATAGATGTATTTACTAATTTCTGTCTCATTCATTTACTAATGAAATAATCTACAAGCAAGATAAATTGGCACATTTTAAGCTTTTAGTTCTGCAAAGAAAATTTGTGATCTCATGAAATAATAGATTTTTCCAGGAATAGGGTTAATTATTAGTGTTTTATTAAAATAATTATTAATTATCATTTCTCAAGATGAGATTTGATGTACAAAGTGGTTATCAGTCTCACACATCTTCACATCTTTGCTGCTTAAATTCTTGCCCACTCTAAAACAAATGCACTTACCTTACTACAGTATGTGTGTCCCTAGATCCCGATCGTCCCGGTGATGGTGTTGTGTATATACTGTAGAGCCTCTCCATCCATTTACGAGGTTTCCTCCTCTCTGGGGAGCAATCACTCTTTTCAGGCATTCGTTTCTTCAATAATGCAGCACTTCTATGGTTTCGCCTTCCATGACTTCAAGTTTCCTGCTGCGTGACCATGCATTCCTCGCCGTCACTCCTTACATCTAATTAGCATCAGTGAGTTCTGCAGTCTTCGAGCTTGAATAAGTCATAAGAGCTCACTGATTAGCAGCTCACGTTCCTGCAAGCGTTATTTTCCAGGAGCTTTCAGACAGCTGATTGGTCTTCCTGTTCGAGCTCACCTGTGACTCCGGGTGCCTTTAAGCCTCTTTTTATTACCTATGCACTCCCATTTGATTTAGTTATGAAAGACTCTACCTTTTCTGATTGTGGAAAGTTCAAGAGTAGGAAAGATGGGTTACAAACACCTCTTAATTAAGCCTTGAAATGTCTTGAAATGTTGCTGTTCGAATTTAAAATTTGCATTTATTGTATTCATTGTATGAATATTTATCTATATTTTTTTATAATATTGCTTTGCTGAGATTTTCACCAGCAACAATAATAAAAATTTACATCATAGCATTTAGTATCTAGTATTTAGTGTAATCAATTCTTTTATATAATTAAAGGATATTAGAAATAGAAATCTGGAAATCTTTTTTGATCTTATACTACAGGTCAGTGGAACACCTAATCCTTGAAAATCAACTGATAACTTGTTGCCAGCTTTTAAAAGAGATGTTGGTGAATCGTACACATAATCATTCAGTAACACCACCTGGCTGGGAGTTATTGTCGTCACATCCCCCATACAGTCCTGACCTTGTTTCAAGTCATTTCCACATGTCTGGGCCATTAAAGCCCAGGAGTTCCTGGGAGGCCACCGTTTCAGACATGAAGCAGGCAGTCCGATCATGGCTCCGGCGTAACTTTCTGAGAAAACGTTCTACCTTGAAAGTTTGATGGTATCCAAGTACTAGTGAAACACCAGGATGAGTGCATTAGTGTTTCAGGAAATTATATACGAAGTCCTTGTTTGACTCGAACATCCCTTGGATATACATTTAACTAAATTTAAGATATTTCCCATATGTAAACTGGCTTTTGGGGGAATTCCACCCAATTTGAAACTGTAAATAAATTGTGAATTCCTTGTGAAAGTCCCAAAACAGTGCTGTTGTGTATTTAGTTATAAATAAATTATCATGTGTATCTGTAACAGCTGAAGTGTTTCCCCGGTAAGCATTTTAGGAATAACCTGGTTGCACAAGAGTGCACATGGTAGTTCTTTTATAAAGAAGTCAAGTGACTGTCCTCAAAATAACCCAATCACATTCATACATGTATCATAATAATAATGTACTTATCACACATGTGCCATCAGTGACTCTGATTAACCCCAAATTAAGATCAACTGTGATTGTATTATGGATTTTCTTTTTGATTTCATAGTTGACACCACAGTGTACAAAAAGATAGCCCTCCAAAGTTATCAAAGGGACAAGAAGAAAATGTATCAGCCAGGCTACAGCATCATGAAAGGAGCAGCAGAAATGTCTGAGGTGGGCGAAGTACACAAAACCCTGTACTCGAGTTAAAGTAGAAATTCCATAGGGCAAATAGTACTCAGGTAAAAGTACTCCATTTACATGCATACTTGTGTAAAAGTATCAAAAGTACAGGGCTTATATTATATATACTTACAGAAGCCCTTTTTTCTAGAAAAAAAAACAAAACACTGTCTTGATTGAAAACATGTCCCTGTCTGCAATATCTCACAAGACAAACTATTCAAACATTTAATAGACTCCTAACTATGTGGAAACGTGTTACAATTTATTTTTACATAAATGCTTGGTGCTGAAACAAGGCAGCTTATCAACACAGAGAACACCATACTCATGATGAAGCATGGTGGTGGCAGCGTCACTGTTTCTTTTCAGCTGGGGCTGTGCTGGTCTCCAAATACAAATCTATTCTTTGCACTTGCAGATAAAGAAAAGTCTCCCTTTCTTTCAGTGAAGAAAAACTATGACAGTAAGTAGTGAAACAAAGTGAATAATTTAATATAGTACAATATCACAAAAGTCCTGATTCAAATGGTTTACATGTGAAATTCTCTGGCAAATATCTTATATATTATAGCCGATTCTCTTCTCCTCTAATCTTGTTTGAGAGAAAAAAAAAACTATGAATACGTCAAGCAGTGCAAAGAAGAGTCACCATATCAAATATGGAGAAAAAAAAACAAAAACGGGTGTATCCATTAACGCATAGTGTGAATGAGATGTTATTAATGAAGCTCGTGCAGTGAGTTGGGGATCACTGGAGGACAAAGCGTTCGCAGATCAAAACATTTGAGGTCTAATGTTCCGTTCTTCAATTCCAAGCTGGGTTTAGGTTAGATGCAATTTAATGCAAACTAATATTAATACATATATAAACACATACACAGACAATATCAAAAGGTACATGGTAGGGTTGTGTGTATCCGTTTGCATCAGTTGGTTTTAACTTCTGCTCAATTCTGTACCTATTAACTCTCTTTTGCATATTCGGCACCCAAGTGTTTATATTGACGTCGTGAGAACACGGCCAGTTTAGCCTCTTTGGTTCTCAAATGGCTGGAACATCATCAGTATTCAAACTCACAACCCTATGATCATTTGTTTCACTTTTTCCTTTTTTTTTTTAAACAAATATACATATTAATATAATAGAAGTAGATGTGACCTGGGACATGGAACACAAACTCATAAGAAATGTACAGAACATATGGGCTAAAGCTTCCTGTATATCATTGATGACATTCAATCCTTAGAGACAGTGGAAGGGACTGGTGTCAGTAACCTTTGACACTAATACAGAAATAAAAGAACCTCCCACACACACTGTATATTAGATCTACGTACTGTAGTTAATCTACAAGGGTGAGTCGAAAATTATCCGCACAGCTACTATTTTAATTGTTTTTTGCTCTTCCCATTCAAGGCTACTGTCTCCCCAGTCACTGCTGATATAATCAGCCACGGCTCTACCCACTGCATATGTTACAAAGAATCAATACACATCTACCTTTGAAAACACACACACACACAAACAGGCCATGGTACAAGCAAGACGCATATTTTTGCCTCGGGTCAGTATCCTTTCTTCTTCTTTCAAATCATGCTTTAACAGTCTTAGGAGAACCTGTGATTAGAGTTAGTTAAGGGTGCGATCAGTGTTCATCCAGCGTCACGGGCAGCGGCGGTAGAAATGGAAGTGGTAGTCAGTGAACAGGATTTCCGCATAGTTGGGGTCTGTATCACAGTCAGCCTGACCCTGAGGAGAAATCAGATTTGTGACAGTTAGGTGACAGTGTACTGTATATACAGACGTTACTTCTAAAGGGTTAAGTTGTTGGCATTGCGGGGGGGAAGGGGGGGTGATGAGGCAATAGAAAGAAGGAAAAGTAAAAACACATACCGCTACTGAGAGACGGAAGTGGAAAGATGATCGGAAGTGTCCAGCGACAGACAGGGGCCACTCGTGTACATACCCCTGCAAAACACAGCGAACTGCACATTAATGTCTCTTAGGAGAACTCTTTTTTTATTTATTTATTTTTTAGTTTGTTTAATTGAAGGTTTGAATTGAATTGATTTGTTCTCCTAACACCAAACACTAAAACATCTTGTTCAATTCAATTCAATTAAATTTTATTTATATAGCACCTTTAACAGTGGTCATTGTCACAAAGCATCTTTACAAAAACCAAAAAATGATGTAAATCAATTTAAAACGTGTAAGGAAATATATACAGTGTCATGAACAGGTATTTGCCCTTCTTTGTTTATTTATTTATTTATTTTTTGCATATTTATGACACTTAAATGATTGAGATCATTAAACAAATATTAACATTGCACAAGGATAACCAGAGTAAATACAAAATTCTGTTTTATTAAGGAAAAACCTAGATCATGATTCTAGTTTCTTTTAGATTATCTTGCTTTTTTAGCACTTTTAGCGTGCTTCACTTTGCTGGACAGGTTGTATTTAAGTGATTTCTTGATTCAACAAGTCTGGAAGTAATTAGGACTGGGTGTGGCCAGGGGTAGCTCAGTGGTTAAGGCATTGTACTACAGTTCGGAAGATCCCAGGTTCAAACCCCACAACCACCAAGTTGCCACTTTTGGGCCCTTGAGCGAGGCCCTTAACCCTCAACTGCTCAGATGTGTAATGAGATTTTAAAAAATGTAAATCGCTCTGGATAAGAGAGTCTGCCAAATGCGTGAATCTAAAAAGTTGAATTCGTCTTAGTTAAAAAAAAAAAAAAAAAAAATCACAGTTCCTGATTTAGCAAGGCAGGGGTGGAGTGGTTAGTTAGCGGGGGTTCACATTTTCACATAGGGCCAGGTAGGTAAGGACAGGTTTTTTTCCTTAATAAATGAAATCATCATTAAAAACAGCATTTTGTATTTACTTGGGTTATCTTTGTGTAATATTAAAATTTGTTTCAGCAGAATATGGAACAACAGAATATTGTTCCCGTGCTTCAAGAAACCAAGAAAAAATTCAAAAGTCAACCATAGGCTGGAAAATGGATTCTTACAGTTTTCTGCAAACTTTTACGAGCCAGGATTGGAACTTTATATGGAAATTGGTCAAATATATATTTCTGCACATTGAAATTCAATATCCCAGGTTTTTCCATTATATGGCACAGACAGGAAGCAGACAGGGTTAAGGGCATATTGTTCTAAACAGTAACTCAGAGCCTTAACACACTTATAACAATCAATAATGAATTAACCAAATTTTAATAAAAAGTTCAATTATCTTTTAATATTCATTTGTAATATGCCTTTTTTTTAATGTCATCCAAAAATGCATTTATTTGTTGCTTATAAATGATATCTTATTTGAGAAACTTGCAATTAGTTTCTAGTATATATTTGAATGAAATACAAACTCTACACAGCGGGGATTCTTTTCTACCTTACTGTATGTACTGTACGTTAAAAAAAAGTTTTTTTTTCTTCCTCCCTCCAAGTCGTAAAACATCCACATCCACACACACACACACACAGCATAAAGTCGATGTGACCTTGGATGGTGGATGTTGAGTAAACACTACCTGTGTGTTGTGGATTCTGTGTAATTCAGTGTCCTTATAGTCGATTACGGACGCACACTCCTCCCTCAGGTCATAGGCACACAGGTGAGCCACTAACAGCTCAGGGGTGCTGTTCGAACATACACACACACACACAGAGTCACCCATAGTACTGTGAACCACACACTGCAATTCTGCTATAGAAAAGCTATAATTAAATTAAACAGTAACATTTGGTATGAAAAGGCCACACACTTTATCTGTAGGGTGACCGGCATGTTGGTGGGGATGTGTTTACTAATGGGGATCCGATAGACGTAGATCCCTTTCCTGTGAAACACAGACAGGTTATCATTCTTTTTTTTATTTATTTTTTTAAAAAGACGACTTTTAAAATGATAATAAATCAACACCGCGTACCCAGAGTTCTCCTGGTCTATGTAATCGTGATCTATAACCTGCTGGTTTTGCATGATTAGGATCGACTCGATGGTCGTGTTCGTCCCTGTAAAAGAAAGTAAAAACAACTTAATCCAGAATAAAACCTGAAATCGTGGTGCAGTTACAATCACACTGTAGTTACAGTTAAAGTTCATATTGTGGCAGAATTTTGCTATTGTTGGGTAAACTCACAGTCAGTGTAGTATCGTAACCATTCCAATGGGATATTAACTGAAGAGACAGAAAAGACATCAATATACTGTAGCGTAACACTTATTAACTTTCAGTGTTGTGGTTGTTGATGTAGGAGGTCTGACCTGTTGGTCTAGATAGTGTTTTGTGAAGCCTGGGGTCAACAGTAGAGCTCGTCGGGACAGACGGATGGTTTCTGGATGTAGTTTCTGGATCTAGACAACAATAAACTTCGTCCGAGTAAAAAACGCTAGAGAAATCAAGGTCTGGTGGCCAGGGGCCGGGGGAGGAAGTAGGGGACGCTGTAAAGGGAAACCATAAAGCATAAAACTGTGAAATAGTAATACGATAGCGCAAATGCACTTTTTAAAATGATTTTATTTATTAAATGAAAAAAATAAAGTTGTCCAATGTGAAAAAGTAATTGCCTCCTAAACTCAATAGAAGGTTTAAATGGCCAGTTCATGTCGTTTGGGCCGTGTTTTCTGAGCTGGACCTTGTAGTTCATCATGACAATGAGAATGATGTCGTTCCATAACAGGAAATCTACAGTAACTATAGACCCTTAAATTGTATCACATGTATAACTAATAAATTAATTTATATATTTTTTTATTGTAATCATTAGGCAGGGGAGGGGGGTAATATTACACCCCTTCACTCCATGCATTATTTTTGTACACTAACGCCACAGACTGTCAGTTGTTCCTTAATTATCTCCCCAAACTGAGCAGTGGACTTTATTTGCATTTGAGTGTGTACTGTAAATCTCGTTTAAGCAATGATGTAAGCAACGCAATTCGATTTTACTGCACTACTATTATATCGAAAAGCAAGATAACTAAACAATCTCAACACGTTCAGTTAGACATTTCGCTTCATGTCTGTGTAATCGTATGACTTTTATTGCTGACCTTTGGCTTGCATTACAAGTGACATTTGGAGTAAACATGTTTTCAGTTCTTTTCTCAGTACAATACAATGTCACTCTTGTTCTTGGTAATCACACATACAGTATTAAACATTTTTTTTAAGTAAAAAAAGAAAAATTATTTAAAAAGAAAATCAAGTCATACATTTGACTAAATATTCCTGTTTAAAGGAAACATGGAAAGTTTCATTTTCAAATTTATTCGAAATTTTGTCACAATTTTGAAACCAAATACAATTAAGGTTAAATGTTTTCAGACACCTAGGCTAAAGACATTATTTTTCTATACAGTTGTATCCTGAAAAGCCAGGAGTCTATCCAAGGACACTTAACGAGGAAGATAATGCTTCCTCATGATGCAATCTGTTTTTATTATGTGCACCAGTCATTTTTTTTTTTTACGGGAACAGCTCCATGACATAATGCCAACACCCCCGTGCTTCACAGCTGGCATGATGTTCTTCAGCTCTAAAGCCTCACTCTTTTTCCTTCATATATAGAGGTGATCATTATGGCCAAATTTGGGTTCTTCTGAACAGAGAACATTTTCTTAATAGACAGAATGTTAAAGGAATCTTTGATAATAAAATGTGTAGAGTTTTATTGTCTGGGATATTCTTCTTTTTTATAATAAAAATAAAATCAATCACTTTTAACCTGGCGATTATTGACTATTATGAACAACGCATTATTTAGAGATGGTCAGTTTGACAATTGCTTTTATATACTCTTCATGTGTTTGTACAGTGAACACTGATTTCAATGACATATCCGTTTATTAAGCCTGCTGTATATGTTAGCCGACACTACTGTATATTGTGTGTATATATAGCCTTGTGTAGTGCTGCTGTACACTAGAGATGGACATTGGGCGGAACTTGGACCTGCAGTCCATTTCCAAATCTGTAACTGGTTCTTTTCCAGTATCTCCCCTACCGCCTGACTCTAATCATGGTGATCAGGTCCAACTTTTACTTACCTGTAGTCATTATATGTGTAGTAGTAGAGATCGGATGCACACTGGCGTTACTACAAGGATTAAGGAACCAGAACAGGTAAATAAATACACATTCAGGTTTGCAATGTATCAGTAAACAGTCTGATATGTATGAAGAGCTAGAGGGTGATTACAGTGACTCTACTCTACCTGAACCCAAAATCATTGTCTTCTTTTACTGTAAGCATGTAGAGTGTGGTGATACAGATGGCACTGGAACCAAAAATCGAAGGAACAAATCGCAATGTCAAACCACAACTAAAATTGACATAATTGTGAAAGGTAGTAAAAAGCTTGGGATTTTTATTTTAATTTTCTCTTTAAACTTCTACTCTGTATTATGTACAGTATATAATAGTGTGTTATAATGTACAGCTGCTAATATTTTTTCCTTAATCATATGAACAGTTTGACGTCAAAATGAGATATCTTGATTTTGGCTTTTTTCTTGCAAAAGAAGCAAGAAATGTCACAAGCTGTTAGAAAATATTAAGCAAAAACCTGTCATATATATATATATATATATATATATATATATATATATATATAATATTTTTAATCATGCTTTGATTGTGTTTATTCAATATTCAAGTGAGTCAGTGAGGGCAGTGACTTATAATGATTTAAAAAGTGTTGCACACAAAACCATTTTAATGTGTTGAAAATCATTTTAAAAAATGATAAAAAAAAAAAAACATTTTACTTTGATGAAAAATTATACTTCCAGTTTGATTTTGGAGACAGTGTATCAAAGTACAGGGATCCACTGTATACGGTCCATATGTATCTTTTGTCCCATAATGTTATAATAAAGTTCAGAAATTCTGATTGGAGAATGGGACAAGCAGATAAACTCAAGTAAAAAAAAATTGCAAAATAACATGAATCTTGTATATGAAGCTTAAATATTACTTTTGTTAATATTGAAGTGCATCATGACTCTCAAATTCAGCAAAGCCGTGCTCGTTTAAAGCTTCTATAATAGGAGTGTATAGGCAGTTTCATGCAACTGTGTGTGAATGTGGACAATAATTTGCCAAAATGACTAAAAAAACTGAAAAAAATGATTTTTATCTCATTTTGTTGTCAAACTTCTCATACACTGTTTATACGAATGAAAAAGAACTCACCAAAAAGCCATGGTTACCACCAGCAGGATGATGGTCGCCTGGAATATCCTGTGCTGGAGACAGTGCTGGTATTTCTCACGTACATACTCCTGACACAAAAACATCACACTTTCTGAGTAAACCTCATAAACAAAAATAATTAGGTAGAGCAAAGATGTTAGTTTTTGTTTTTTTCTTGTTTTTTACCCTGACTTACTTTACTAAGTTTTGGTGGCGAGGGCTTTTGTGGAGGAACTGGCGCTTGGGTTTTGTTGCTTTTCGTGACTCCTCTGTAAGAAAAATGTAGACAAGGAATAAATATATGTACAGAAAAGAGAAAGGGTAGAAAGTGATAAGGAAATCTTTAAATGTGTTTGTGATTTTTTTTTTTTTCACCGTTTATTTGTGGCGGTGCTTTTGGAGCGCATGCTCCCGAGGTTCTTCAGCTTGGCCAGGCGAGTGTTCCACACCTCGAGCTCCTCGATACGCGTCTCCAGGTTATCAGTAAGCTTGCAGAGCTCCTTCACAGCCCCCACGTTCTCCATAAAGATCTGTTCCTGTTAGGTCCGTCCACAAAGGAGTGCAGCTTATTGGTTTGGGTCAAAATGGTTGACTTTAAATTCCAAAACACATATTAAGCCTAGATTTTAACTGCTCGACTCAATTCCTCTCACTCTAAAACGTTTAAAATTAGTAATAAGTGTGAAAATATATAATATGTATTATTATTATTATTAATGACCTGAGATTTACATGGACTTTGTATACCAGAAATAACCTAATAGTCTAATGAGCTAAAAGTCTTGGGTTGTATTTCTGTCCCGTAGTTTTCTTCCTCTTGCTCAGGTTTTTTCAATATAAATTCAGATGTCTGCTTATGGTAAAAATGTAGGGCATGTGTACTCACTTTATCCACCATAAGGAAGTTGGGGATTTTCTGTCCGTCAGAGCATGTGACATCGCCGACTTCTCTCACCGCTGTAGGAAGCAGCTCCCTCACCTCCTGCGCTATAATACCTGTAACACACAAGGAAGGTAACAGAGGCATTATTCATGATCTTTATGTTCACAAAGTCAAGTTAACCCTTTGCGAATAAATCAGATAAATTTTTCTTCAACTTTATTCAAGGTTAAGTTGATTTTATATCTTTGTTAGGACTCACAGCCCACTTGAATTTAAACATAAAATGAATACATTTATGAAATAAATTATGCATAAAGTTCTAAAACATTTTTTATTTATGGAGACGAATCTATTCAGAAAGCTATTATGAAGCTGTAACGTGAAATCGGTTAAATTCTCAAATTTATTTTAATGCTATGTTCTTATTGTGTAGAAAGTCTATTTTAAACAAGCAGTGAATCAAAGTTATATAACTGTATCACTGAGTCTTTGGAAGTCAATTAACAAAAATACATGTGTGTAAGAAGGAATCGGGTCGGTTCTCTCCCTCCTTAATAGATGATTCACTGTAATGTTTTTCTATATAAACTGTTCATAGCCAAAATGTGTCCTTGCCAAAACCTTCTGTCTTGTGTAACCTTGATGATTGGAAGATTTTGAGTTGTGCACTGCGACCGCAGACTATTTATTGAAATCATTATTGGCGGACTTGCCATGAAACCCTCTGCAAATGGATTGTTGTGAGTAATACTCTTAGATCATGTCTACTCCCTGCCTGTAAAAGCACTAAACCACCTGAGCTGGAGATTTAAGTGTAAAATAATTACTACTTATTACCTTTTGTGCATTCCAATAAAATTCTCCTGGATTTGTGAAATGAGGACATTTCATTTGAATAATACAGTCTGATTACATTATAAGGTGTGTGATAGACTCATCACGATCACAAACAAGTGTAATTTCATGTACAACATGCCTGGAAACATACCACCATGGCCAGTGCTCTCTGTGCTTTTATACGGAAGGCTACACACACCTGTTTCATGGACCTGATCGATGCCCATCTTCGACGCAAACTCAGGTTTGTAGTCATACTCGACGATCCTCATCTGGGCTATTCTCTTCAGCTGGTCTGTTGAATCCACCTGGGAAATCATCAGAAGCATCCACATGATGCGACGTACATTTAATTTTGGACGACTGGTACACCCTAGGATCTCTGAGCATATTAAACAACAGTAAGAGCGCGGTCACCTCTCTGACGTTCTCCTTTGCTCTGCTGTCTGAAGGGTGCATGACTGTGCCCATTATCTTGGCATTTCCGCAAACCACCAGGGCCTCATCTGGGGTATCGGTGTTGATCCCCACCAGTCCCTGGCATACCATCGAGTCTGGTGTCTGTCCTTTCAGCCAGAGCACCTCGCTGTCGTTCTCAAACTGCCCTGGGTTTGACGCCTTGTTGAGACAAATAAGTGAGTTATAGAGATAAATAACTCCAGGCTATCTGCCTAGCCTAGCCTCCTTTAGCTGTTAAGATAGCCATTAGCAGGTATCAGCTACAGTAATAGTTGATGGCGTGTAAAGACAAAAGATGACCTTTTTTTTATATTTTAAGATGTATTTACCCTGACAATGATTCTCTCAGAAACATTAGCAACCAGCAGGTAACTCTTTTCTTTGACGGTAGCAAAAAGTCCAACAACCATTAGGAAGTACCTGATCAAACAAACAAAAAAATCACACAATCAGCACAAATTTCATATACTCTTATCTCCCAAACACAAAACCCAATATAGAACACATCAGTTTCTTTCCTAGAGCTAAAGTACTTGTCCATTTTTGTCATTCCCGAGTGTGCATGGTCACCTCTGGTCAGGATTGGGTTTGCCCTTCTTCCTCATGTTGTTAGCAGTGGTCTCACTGAAGTGTAACCTTCCAAGCGTAATCTTGGTGATTTTGTTTCCAGGCAGGTTTACTCTGAAAAAGATATAAACTCATGATAGAAAACTTGCCCGCCTGTGATCTTAGACCTTAGACATCCTAAATCATGCAAATGAACATTTACTGGACTGGAAGGAAAGGCTTTTTGCTGCGGTCTGACTGTGACTGCTCGATGGTGATGTGGTGGTTCTGAGCCTCAAGCTGCAAAGAAAATAAATGCATTTGATTGAATTAAACAGGCATATATTTATATATATATATATATATATATATATATATTTTAATCTTTGGAGTAATCAAAGAAATGCATTTTTATAGAGAAACAAGTACTAGATGTTAACCTTAATTCCGAAGACTTTCACTTGGAAGCCGTCTACCGGCATGGGACCTTCTGGTGTCGTCACATATTTGGGGTCTCCAGCCATCCCGATGTGTACTGTAACTTGAAAATGATTTTTTTTCTGGCACACAAATGCCTCGTCAGCCGTGGAGTAGCTGAAACCCTTGTCTGTGTCCACATGGTAACCTGGAGGAGGCCTGTCGGGAGCATGACCGATATAAAATATGTCATATTCATTTACATTTAGGCATTTGGCAGACGCTCTTATCCAGAGCGACTTACATTTTTTATCTCATTACACATCCAAGCAGTTGAGGGTTAAGGGCCTTGCTCAAGGGCCCAACAGTGGCAACTTGGTGGTTGTGGGGTTTGAACCTGGGATCTTTTGAACCGTAGTCCAATGCCTTAATCACTGAGCTACCCCTGGCCATCAGTCCCCTGGTATTCAGTCAACTGATGTGTTTAGATACTACATTTAGGCCAAAAGCTTAATTATACCAAGGATATTAAGATAAGATGTTGAATAACTTTTTTTAAACACCTTTTTAAGCAACATCTTTGGCACGTCAATGACTAATTATTTGTTTATTCATTGTTTCAAAATTCCACTAAAGATTTACGGCCTGATCATCTGTCATCATCTGCACCTGTTTCTTACTCGTTCATGCCTTATGTTAGTTAAACTCAGGCCTGAGTGATACAAGTGAGAAGGCTTACAGAGTTTGGTAGCTGCTGTTGTATAGACTGCTCCACTGGCTCGGTTGATAGTGCTCCCATTTCAGTAGCTGGTACGTCGTGGCCGGACTTGCAGCCTGGACATCACCATCATAGCCGGGCACTTCACATGTACTCCTTTCAGGACCTGTGGACACACCGTGTCCAGAACAGAGAAATACTTCGACCTCAACTCAAGCTGAAAATATTCCCATAATGAATCAGCTGATAGAAATTGTGGTGTTTGACATTTAATAGTTGAACACCTACAAAATGAAGGCTTGTTCCAAACCGCTTGGACCGTCTCCAATTGGCTGTCGTCTGTGTTTACGTCAAAGGAGTTTGAGCGTTTTCTCTTATTCTTTACAGGTAACATTTGACTGGAAAAAGAAATGGTGGTAATAAAAAATGTCATGTAAATGAATCTTTTATGAAATTCATTTGTGTGATTATTAACCGCCATTTTTTTAAATAAAAATCATCTTAAATTCACAACACAAATGATTATTTTTTTATATCAGCCTTTCTCTATGAAAGAATGTCACCCTGGTGCTGATATACAGATTTGATCCACCACCTAAGTCCTCTTTCTCAATCCTCGTAAACTTTGCCTGCGCTAACACTTTGCCCTTTCGTAATAAATTTCAATTATTTGCTATAAAACAAGATTGTGGTGGCTTTTGGAATTTGGCACAATCCTTGCAACCCTGTTCAAACATCTCATTTGTTCTCCTTCACCAAACATGGGGCAGCGAGGTTCCTACCCCAATGGGTGTCTATTGGTGGACTTTTTAACCTTTAGGTATGTGAATAACTTTATGAACACACCAACCCACAATTGTGCAACATCTCGAAAGAAGGATAAAAATAAATGAAAAACCTGTTTACACTCTATCTGTCCAAATTGCATACATTGCTAGTTTTGGTTTTTCAAAAAAGAATAATCCAACAGGAGGTAAAACATAAAGAGTTGTAAATTGTGACTTTATAAATATTAACATGTGGCTCCATCCCTTCCTGGTCTATGGATAAAACCATATCCATGTTATGGATATAATCACATAATAACATAACATGAGCATAAACATAAAGATGATATGATAACACTAAGGAAGATATTGGCCAGATTAAGGGGGCGGCGTTTGCTCCAGTAAAATCTCACATCCTGCAGTTTTGGAGGTGCTCCGACACAGTTGTCTAGCCATCAAAATTTGTTCCTTGTCACGGTAGCTACAGATACAATATCTCGTTATAGTGGTGCATGTAAGTGGGAGGGATATATGAGGCAGCAAGCAAAACTTTTGGCCCTCAAGTTGATGTGTTGGAGGCAGAAAAATGGGTAGTAATGAATGAATCCAGAGGATGATAACTGAAACCCTTCACAAGGAGCACAAGCTACGGAGGGTGCTGTGCTGAAGCATACACTACAAGTGAAAAGTTTGGACACCCCTTCTTATTTCATTGTCCTGATTTGTATTTCTTTTTACATTGTGAAACAATGCAAAGGACATCCAAAATATGCAATGATCTGAGTTGAACAGTTGATATTGAGATGTGTCTGCTACTTGTGATTTCTGGGGCTGGTAACTCTAAATTAACTTTTTGGTTTTGCTTTCGCTTTCCTGGGATGGTCTTTATGAGAGCCAGTTTCCTCATGATGCTTGACAGGTTTTTTAAATGCACTTCTTAATAATGTCCAAAAGTGTCCAAACTTTTAACAGGTACTGTATATATGGAAATTCAACTGGAAGGCAAAAGTGTGGTAGGTAAAAGCTCACAAGCAACAGGGATAACTGAAGTCTTAAGAAGATTATTAATCAAAGCCAATTCAAGACCTTGGGAGAGCTTCAGGAATATAAGGAATAAAGTGAGGCTGGAGTCAGTGCATTAAGATCCACCACGAAAAGGATGTCTTTAGTGAATAAGCTACTGTACAACTAGTTCTGGTCCACTGTGTTTCAGCAAGCCCAAAGTCAAGACTGCTGACTACCAGGAGATTTTACAGCACTTCATGCGTCTGTCTTCTGACAAGCTTTATGGAGATGCTGATTTCCTGTTCCAGCAGGACCTAGCACCTGCCCAAGGCCCCAAAACTACCACTACAGTAACTGTGTTAATGACCAGGATATTACTGTGCTTGACTGACAAGCCACCTCACCTGACCTGAACCCCATATAGAATCTATGGATTATTGTAAAGAGAAGGATGGAAAATAACTGAACAACTTTAAGCTGAAGGAGCCCTGACTAAGTATTGAATGCATAAATGAACAACATACTAATCAGAAGTTGGACATTTCTGTATTGTAATGTAAATCATTCACAAGCTACTTGAAGACACTGCTCACCCTGCATTCAGGCCAGGTTTGGAGGCCATGTACGGATCCACACAAACTCCATGGGGTAAGAGGCATGGAGATGTGCTGGATGTGGCAGCTTCTGTATAGCCTCTGAGTGGATCTATAGGCGCATGCTGTACTGGTGGAGCGGAGGTCTGTATGCAGCTCTCAGCCGGGCTGCTGTACGTATAGTTTAAAGATGAATCACAAACAGTCTGTGCTGTAGCAGGTGCTTTGGTCCTTATGTGCTTCATGGAGTTTCCCAAGTCAAACTGAGAGGAAAGTGGAGCTTTAAGATGACAGAAAGGAGCGGGAGTCTGTCCTGTTAGATTGTGCAGACCTGGACCCAGCTGATTGGTGGAGAAGTCAGGACCAAAGTGGACATCTGGAGAAGAAAAAGTGACAGTATGACAAAGCCATGTCTCAAAGATGGATTAGATTCATGCACAAACATACATGTTGCTTTTGGTTGTTACCTGGAATCTGTGGAGGAGAACAAGGTTCTGAACCTGAATCTGGAGGAGATTCGGGTAACATACTGTAAAAACAAACATTTCAAGCATATAATAAAAAATATCAATAAATCGAGCCACTAATCTAAAGACCAACCGATGTTCTAGTTTTCTCATTTCGCCTCCGATTTGAACCCTACTCCATATTTTCCTATCACTTCGAAACCAGGGAACTTCAATCTCATCCATAAAGGCCAGACCACATCATCTCTTTGTGGATAAGATAAAAGACCCCTGAACTACACCACAATCAGTCCAGTAGCTTTTTTTTTTCCTTTCTTTCAAAAATATCACAGCAATCTGACCAAGCATTTTTTTTTTTATTGAAGAAGGACATGTTGTACTTTTTATATGTGATGTTGTGGAACGTCTGCAAAACAAGTTAATTCCCGTTTTATAACAGCTATAAACAGTTGTCCGTTCACCAACCTCTCTTTTATAAGATCGAGAAGAGCCAGTTTTAACAGCACTGTGTTATAACAATAATACACATTACACTCTCGATAATTACAGACATTCATCCGTAATGGTGGTGACATAACAGGAATGTGACCTTGACATTACAGAGCAGACAAGCGATAGTCCTTAAACTGTACATTAAGCCACTTATCTATATAAATAAAAGAAAGGTTTTGTCTATACATAGCTCTTTCAATGATATCTTTGTTTCATGCATTAAAGGACCAGAAACGAGTAACAGAACAATTTCTGTCTGTATGTCTGTATGTCTGTCCAACCACGTTTTAATGAAATATTGGCAGTACAACATGCTTAGATATCTGCCTAAAGTTAAACCTGCAGCATAATGGGTAGAAGTGAATTTATGATCAGTTAAGTCATAATGCAAGTTTTGACTTTGCATGTGTCAAACTGTGGGCGCGTCTTAAATCGGCCGCTGGACAGAATTTAATGAGACTTTTGCAGCACTTAGAGATCTGCCTGAAGTTTAACCTGCACCCAGTGAAATCAGAATGTTGAGTAAAAGTTGTGAACAGTTATGTGTCAGATTTAATAATCGACTTTAAAATAAGCTACTAATAATCTACCTGCTTAATGTAAACAAACGCCTGCACCAATAGATATTAGTTAGAAACGCTAAACTGAATTTTTATAGCTGGGATTTGTTCATATTTTCACCACTTCAATAACAGCACTGAAGTGGTACAGTATAAGTGTATTTCAACACGCCGCAGTCGTTTTAAAACAAAACTTCATCTTTATCTGATCTACTTTTTCGATTTCTCATCTGTCCTGTAATTCACTCTCTGATTACCAAACAGGGTGTGTTCATTTGGCTAATGATGAAAGAAGCACAACTTAGTGTAAACAAGGCGTAGAATACTCAAATGTACAACATTTTTTTTCTTTGTATTAATAAGTTAGGCAGAAAGTTCGACCATACAGAAAGACAGACAGACAGACATGTATGTGGGCTTCAACCTGAAATAATAATAATATCACTGATTACATTAAAGTTGATCAGGTTATGTTTAGCTTTAACCTTTAAACTGTTTCTACTAACTCTTTTCCTCTCAAAGACAGGTACTTACACTAGTAATTTACAGTATAAGACAGACTAAATGAACGCAAATATGTTCAGTACTCACAAAGGGGGGTCAATATCATTGCTCAGGTATTGCTCTAGGATGCTGGTGTCCACTACAGCACTGTCCAGTACACCGCTGACATCATGGCCTGCGAATCAGAAAACACATGCATACAGAGCTTTACATTCAATACCATAAGTCTTCCTGCTCATTCCTCAAAGTACTTAACATGTAACCCCTGGAGATTTAGGCCTCCAGATAACCACTGTGAGAGCCATTATCCACAAATGGAGAAAACATGGGACAGTTTTGAACCTCCCCAGGAGAGGCCAACTCATCCAGGAGCTCATAACAGAGCTCAGAACAATATCTAAAGGACTGCAGGCCTCACTCGCCTCAGTTAAGGTCAGTGTTTGTGATTTAATAATAATAAGAAAGATACTGGGGGCAAAAATGGTATCCATGGGGAAGTTCTGAGGCGAAAGCCACTGAAGAACACAAAGGCTCATCTCACATTTGCCTAGAAACATCTTGATCATCCCCAAGAGTTTGGGGAAAATATTCTATGGACTAATGAGACAACTGGTGAACTTTTTGGAAGGTGTGCATCCCGGTACATCGTGTTTAAAACTAACACAGCATTCCATATAGAGAACATCATACCAACAGCCAAACATGGTGGTGGTGGTGGTGTGATGGTCTGGGGCTGCTTTGGAACTTCAGGACCTCGACAACTTTCCATAATTGATGGACCCATGAATTCTGGGCTCGACCAGAAAATCCTCAAAAACTCATCATCATTTGTGAACATGCGGCCTTCTTTAAAATGTTTCTTTAAACATGTGCTTGAAGTCTTCTGTAAATGTCAATCAGTTTCATGCCTTCATTCACAAGATGTCCTGGTTGACTTGATCGCCTCTCGTAAACCAACGAGCAACGTAAACCAAAAGTCTCCTTAAGAGATCTTTGGGTGATCCTCACCAAAATAATCCTCACTTTACTAATTACTCCATGAAGACACATTAGCTTTTATGAGGTTTAAAATATGCCTGGGTTGTCAAGATTGTCTAAAGTTTCATGGGTCCTGATGATGTCCTGTAGTCCTTTCTCTTCCCAGTGGGACAATGATTTCTATGGCTCTGCACTCGTAATAAAATACTGCTTTCCCACAGGCATTGTACATTATTACTGCATTACTGTGGCCTTGACTTAATAGCTCTCTGACTTATGGACCAGTGGCCTTGAACGTATGAACTTATGTTGCAATTAAACTGAGAACACAGCATCGGACGCTGCAGCTACAGTTCATCGTTCGTTCGTTCGTTCACTTTTTCCGGTATCTCGATTTGATGCTTTATCCGGGTCAGGGTGACAGCGGATTCAGACTTGATCCTGAGAACACCGAGCGCCAAGTGGGAAGATATCCTGGATGGGACGGCAGTCTATGTACCATGTACACACAACACTTATTCACACCGTGTTTTCTTAGTTAATATGCAGTTAATGTGATTATTTCAGCATGCCGACCGTACAGTAAACAGAAGGGAACATGAACAACGTACAGGAAGCAAAAGACACTCCCTGGACCTGATCTAGATTCTTTAACCTGACGTACCCTGATCAGCTACTCCTATAAAATCCACGCTGTATAACAACCTGCGTGGGAGTTTTTCACTTTAACCGATTTCACATCAGCTTCCGAGGGTGAGGTTAGGGTTGGGCAGCTTGATTTGTACGGGATTACCTACAACTTTTGTTTGTTGAATTTCCTACAACACACTGTATGTGTAAGAGAATGAGTAAAGAGTCCCTGAAGCAAAAGCAGAAGTGTTGTGCATTAGACAAGAAAAGCAATGCAGGCTGTTCTGTACACATTATAGCAACATTCCTTAAAGCTAAGATATTACTCTAATATATTTTGTGTAATTGAACTCAAACTCTCAGCACTCAAAATCACACTGTGGCATTAAGTAGGTCTCACCATCAAAGAACTGCTGCAAGGCCTCATTTTCACCGAGCACATCCATCGGATCTGTCCCAGACCTGCTGTTCTCCCTCCGCTCTGCTCCCCCTGTACAGCACAGACAGTTTGTAAGTATATATATATACTGTATACGGCATATACTGTACTGTACAGTGCGAAACAAAAAATGCCACCATTTCAGAAGGGTCAAATTACTGACTTTTATCAGACAAAAATATTTTACGATTTTTTACTGTATTTTGGGTTCTTGCAGGTAACTTTGATTTAACTGACATTTGAATTAATATTTCACTGAAGCATGACTAGTTATTTAGTAACGTCATCATAAGAGGGGTCTTCCAGTCAGATTGGGACTTGAATAAAATTCTATGTGAATAAAGGCACGAATTCGATTGACATTTACAGAAGACTTCAATCAATGCACAACGATGAGACCAAAGTAGAACATTTAAATGATGAAAACGTTTTCAAGAAGGCTGTGTGTTTGTGAATGACGACCCCTATCGAGGTGGCTCGAAGCCCACTTCAGTTGTTCTCTTAAACATACCGCAAGTGGAACGCCTGCTCCTTGAACATCAATGGATAACTTGCAGGAGAAACGCATCTGTCTGAGTAAACTGTACACACAATCATTCACCAACACCATTTGTATATTACAGGAACTCGGCTGGGAGTTACTGCCACATCCCCCGTACAGTCCTGACCTCGCTCCGAACCACCTTCACATAATTGACCCATGATGGTATGTGAGCACTAGTGAAACACTGGGATAAGGGCATTAGTGTATAAGGGGATTATATAGAGAAATACAGTAAAGCAGGGATTTCTTCTCATAACTGTATTCCGTCATTCTACATTATCAACAGTCCTGGTTTGACCTGAACACTTCTCATATATAGCGAAATTATTAATTGATTATATGTTATTTGTCTCTCCTGCCTGGTTGGAACATGGTGAGATTCAATTAAGCTCCCATGGACTACAGTGTATTTCATGATGCAAGAAATCTTGTGGATTCCAGTTGCGATACTGCTTTTTGAAATAACAGCTATGTCCTTTACAGATCATTATTCTACAGTAGATGTTGGTGAGACAGTGATTATCGGTATCTTTACTGTTTCCTTGATATACACAGAGCTTGAAATCAAAGAGCAGGAGTAATGTGATGATTTACTTACAGTACAGTAATTATTTTCATGGTCAAGGTGAATTTGGAGCCTATCCCATAAATATTGTGAGTAAGGCGGCGGTGAATGTGACCCTACGCGAAATACTGTGAAGGTATTGTGAAGGTGGGAGAAATCCATAAAATCCTGAGGAAACTCACATGGACATCAGGAGAACAGAAAGTGAATACAGATAGCATTATAGCTTGAATTCACGATCGATCCTGAGACCCTGGAGCTTCAATCCTAATTCTAGCCACTGTGCCAAGTCACCACTCACTCACTCAGTCACCATCTATATCCCATTGTCCTGTATACAGGGTTGCAGGGGGCCTATCCCAGGACCCACGAGGCAGGGTACACCCTGGAACCAGAGCCAATCCATCACATAGTCAGCCACTAATTCTGCAAGTTCTCCCACTTAAAAAGATGAGCTAAGCCTGTAATTTTCATCATAGGTATACCCAACTATGAGAGACAAAAGATAAAAAAAAATCCAGAAAATCACATTGTAGGATTTTTAACGAATTTATTTGCAAATTATGGTGGAAAATAAGTATTTGGTAACTTGCAAAATTTCATCTCAATACTTTGTTACATACCCTCTATTGGCAATGACAGAGGTCAAACGTTTTCTGTAAGTCTTCACAAGTTTTTCACACACTGTTGCTGGTATTTTGGCCCATTTCATCTCATTCATTCTTTCCTTTACACGGATCAGTCGTCCTGGTCCCTTTGCAGAAAAACAGCCCCAAAGCATGATGTGTCCACCCCCATGCTTCACAGTAGGTATGGTTTTCTTTGGATGCAACTCAGCATTCTTTCTCCTCCAAACACGACAAGTTGAGTTTTTACCAAAATGTAAATGGTTTCATCTGACCATATGACATTCTCCCAATCCTCTACTGGATCATCCAAATGCTCTCTAGCAAACTTCAGATAGGCCTGGACATGTACTGGCTTAAGCAGGGGGACACGTCTAACACTGCAGGATTTGAGTCCCTGGCGGGGCAGTGTGTTACTGATGGTAGTCTTTGTTACTTTGCTCCCAGCTCTCTGCAGGTCATTCACTAGGTCACCTCGTGTGGTTCTGGGATTTTTGCTCACAGTTCTTGTGAATCATTTTGACCCCACGGTGTGAAATCCTGCATGAAGCCCCAGATTGAGGGAGATTATCAGTGGTCTGGATTGTCTTTCATTTTTTAATAATTGCTCCCACAGTTGGATTTCTTTATACCAAGCTGTTTACTTATTGCAGATTCAGTCTTCCCAGCCTGGTGCAGGTCCACAATTTTGTTTCTGGTGTCCTTTGACAGCTCTTTGGTCTTGGCCATAGTGGAGTTTGGAGTGTGACTGTTTGAGGTTGTGGACAGGTGTCTTTTATACTGATAACGAGTTCAAACGGATGCCATTAATACAGGTAACGAGCGGAGGACGGAGGAACCTCTTAAAGAAGAAATTACAGGTCTGTGAGAGCCAGAAATCTTGCTTGTTTGTAGGTGACCAAATACTTATTTTACCAAAGAATTTACAAAGTAATTTATTTAAAAATTTTACAATGTGATTCTCTGGATTTATTTTCTTATTTATGATGAAAATTACAGGCCTCTCTCATCTTTTTAAGTGGGAGAACTTGCACAATCAGTGGTTAACTAAATACTTTTTTGCCCCACTGTACTGTACTGTACATACACTTTACCACACTCTCATTAGCCTAATCTGCATGTCTTGGGATGAAACCGAAGTACCTGGAGGAAACCCACCAAGCACATGGAGAACATGCAAACTTCATCCACACAGAACTCGAGGCAGGAATCGAACCCAGACCCGAGAGGTAAAAATTCGTATCACTTCCACAGAAAACTTAACATTCTCCAGTCTATTCTGGTTGAGTTTCCTTGATTGTTGATGCAACTCATTTAAATACTTTCGCTTATTTGGATTTAAACCATCTCTAAAGGATAAGCTTACAAGGAGACAACTACTTCCTGTTTCCACATTTCTGCTCACTTGGTAGTATTAGTAAAATACAGGACTGAACAACAATGAAAAGTGTCATATATGGAAATGGAGTCTTTATGTTTTAAATTACTACATTAGACTGGATATTCTAGATTGTTTAATTCCATCTCTGATGGAGGTCTCGGTCAGGATCTAGCCAGTAGCTTGTCAAGCCAGCTATGGATCAATTATAAGGACACTTCCTGTTCAGCCCTTTGCAGTGGTTTTCCATTCACCAAGCCCTTTTATTTTTATGATTCACACATCAATCTGTCACTGTGGCATTTCCTGTCCTTGGCATGTGTCTCTGAAGGATGGCGAGTGGAAGCCTGTTCTCTTTATGTTTGGTAACTATTTATACCTTCATCAATTCATCAAACCCTTTCTTTAGCAGTAAAGTTGGAGTAAATAATCTAACCAGAATTTACAAGCTGTTTCCAAAAGATTTAAAAATCATAAGATGACACCACCCCCTTTAAAAAGCAAACCACTTTATTGGTAATCACCAACAATTACTCAGCTATTAGACCCAGTATAACCTACACTTACGTGCGTCAAGCAAAGGCAACCAAGTATAGGAAAGCATCAAACATATGACTAAACTGATACTAATTGGTTAGTCTACGCAATATAAAAACTTAACTAAAAACCATTGCATTAAGATAAATAAATGTATCAATTGATCCCGTTTGGCCCGAATGGCGTAGATTCGATCGTGTCAAAAACAGGTCTCACCGTCTCTTCACAACAACGTTTCCAGATTCTGTTGAAGTTTCACCAGTCAGCTTCTCATTCAAGTGTAGTCCAACATCATTGCAGACTCTGGTACATACTCCACTTATGCCGTACCCATATGGTGCCCCATGTAATGTTCAATCGTTCATTTCTTTCCTATTGTGAATTAGAATAGCTCAACAGAAATGGCGTCTGTTGTAGTCTCTATCATGTACTTTGTCCAGTGATCTCTGAGGCAAACTCCATCCGTTCGTCCTGCGCAGGTGTACACCTATGTGTATGCGCAGGAGGGGCTGATGGCCTTGCTCGGGGTAATAAATGTGGAGTTTTTATGGCCTGGATTAGATTGGAAAGAGCCATGCAGTGGAAATCCTGGTGGTAAGAGTTGCTTATCTAAGTCTGGTCTTATAAAGCAAACAGAGCCATGACATCTCAGAGATACAGCCTGTCTCGGATCTGTCTAATGAAGCAGCACGGCTCCTGTAGACAATAGTTATGGTGGCAGAAACGTCCGTCTATTCAAGTCTTTTATGAATAATGTTCAATAGCAATAGTTGTCTTATTGACCCAGACCTCTTAGATTTTATCTCAATATATTTACAAATGATATACCAATCAGTCATAACATTAACACCAAGTAACATTAATACATTAACACTGATTATCAATTCAATACAAGTAAACTGGTGACAAGATCATGAGCACCCATGGCTCATTTATGTCTGCAGGGAACGATGGCTAGCCTGTCTGGTCCGATTCTACAGAAAAGCCAATGCAGCACAACTCTTAGAAAAAATGTCAATCATGGCCACAAAAGATCCACCAGAGCACTACAGCAGACCACTCATGGGGCCTGCCAGGCAAAGAGCCCAAGGCCACCAACCCGGCTCCCGAACTCCACAGATCCCAGTCGGATGGAGCACCAAATCCGATCCATGGAGACCCCACCTAGCACCGCACACCATCCAAAGCCATTATGATTACTAAGAGGCAAAGTGAATACCATTTATTATCTTGTTACAGTACAGTGGAAGTGGCTGGGCTGAATTACAGTAGGTAGAGGACTAAGGGACTAGGTCAGAGCCACTCCAAAACTGCAGCTGTTGTGGGATGTTCCCAGGCTGCAGTGGTCAGGACATACCAAAAGTGATCCAAGATCGGAAAACTGGTGAACCATTGACAGGGTGGCCAAGGCTTACTGATGCACATGGGGAGTGAAGGCTGGTCCATGTGGTCTGATCCAATTGAAGAGCTACTGTAACTCAACGTGCTGAAGAAGTTAATGCTGGTTCCAGTAGAAAGGAGTCAGAACACACAGAACATCGCTGTTTGTTGCATATGGGGGCTGGGCAGCATCGTAACTGGATCACACAGCAATGGAAGTACAATAGGTGGCCTGTTTTCCTGAATAACGTTTTCTTTTACATAATGGGGATGGCAGTGCATGTTAGTCGTTTTCCTTGGGGGATCCTTGGATCCTCCCTTTCATGTGGATGTAACTTTGACACATATCACCTACCTACACATACTGTTCTCAATCAGTACTGTTTATCTAATCTATAATTGAACCCATATGAATTTGTGCATATTTGTGAGTTAAATAAATGCAATAGTTAAATGCAACTTTTTGCTCCACATTTACAGTCACCGAACACTTTTCTTCTGGTTAACATCAGATCAAAGTTATGTCCATCAAGTTATGTGCTGGAAAATTCAGGTCTACTTTTTTATGTTCTGCCAGGGCTAGTTTCTTTTAGTTTCCATAAGAAAAAACTTAACACGTATTCTCATTACCATGGTGAGTACCTACAGCCCTCCATGGCCCACAGCGTATGAATGGTCCCTCCTAATTGCAATATAATGTGAGTAGTAATATGTGAGCCTGTAGGACTGGTATGGAAATGCTTGGTTCTTTGCTAGATTTCATATTATAATAAAGAACGCAGCTGCAAAACCCTTTAGGAAGAAAAGGTTAGGCCCTTCGTTGTGCAGCAAGGCAGAATGGGCCGAATGCTTGGCTGCTTATGTCATAAGAATTGCAAGAGAGTTTTGCCAACAAACAAACCCAGAAAACTAATAAAGATTTAAGGCATGACAATGATTCCAGTCTGAGAAACCTGCATAACCTGGAATCTCACAACTACTAGGGAATGAACAACTAAAATTTTTCAAGATGGTTAGGGAATCTTAAATTTTAGTCAGTTTTATTAATGCAGTTAAATGCTGGTGAAAGCGTTTGAGTTCACCAGTCTATGCATACAATGCTCCAGATTTAGTCATGGGTTACTCACTCATTCATTCTCTTTATTCATTGGATTATTCTGTATAGGGTAGCGGGAAACTAAAGCCTATCCCAGGGGACTAGGTGCATGAAAAAGGGTACACGCTGGACCGGGTTCCAGTCCATCCATCGCAGGGAAGAAAAGAACACACACATACAGTACTCACACACCAGAAACAGTCCTGGTGATACAGATTGTAAGGAAGTAGAGCAGATTGTTACATGTGTAACAGTGGTAAGGCTGCTTTCACACTAGGCACAATTGACTTGTATTCACTTTCCATCGTTCACATTATCAATATTGTTCTGTACTTGAGTACACTTTCATATTTATGTTCACCAATACAGCAGGTGGCTTTATGCACCTATTCGGTTTGCAAGGTACCACTAGATAGAAAGGGAAAAAGAGAACAAGGACGTCAACCTTTGAGCTATGCTTAATGTTACTTATATTTTGGCAAAAATGTCAAAAGCAAACCCTCTCAACTGCCTTTCCTACTTTGTCAGGAAGGCTGTTCAAGTATATTTGCCCAGGAAAACGATGCTACCTGAAACTATTAATTAGTAGCAGATGATTCATTCTCACACTACAGCTCCTGCGTCTGCTGTAAAGAGCATAAGAAGGGTCGTACTGACAGTAACACGTGCTGTTCAGAGAAACACAATTTCCCACAGTGAGTGGGCTCTTCTTTATAAAACTCAGGGAGATTAAAACCCTTACAATTCAATATGTATGGAAACGCAGCATTGGCCAATGACCGCTTTAAAAAGAAAAAAAAAAAGAACTGCTTGTACAGAGGAAGTTCTGCTGGTGTAGCAGGGAAGCTTCACTTGGGTTTTCTGATACATCATGCAGAACCAAAGTTATCATTAAATTTAAAACATAAATTGTACTGCTACCAGAATGTGGGAATGTCGTCACAAAAAAAAAAAAAAAACGTGATTTAATGTATTTGTGCTACTTTTTTAATACTTTTTGCCCAGTCATGTGCATTATATTGTCTAGGTTGTGCTAAAAAAGGATACAGAAGGTCACTCTATACTGCTTAAACCTGACCCCTAGATATATTTATTAAAGCGCAGTCAAGTAAAAAATGCCTAACATGCTGTTTTTTAAGAGCTATGTGGTCTGACAAGTGCAATCTTTATACACCAAAAAGGGGTTTAGTTTTTGATGTTTTTAATTCACCTTACTCTTCACATATGTGTAGATGGAGGAGAGAATTTGTAGGCTGGACCTCTGAAATGTAAAATTAATAGGAATATTAAATAAATCAAACTATTGGTTTAAAATGTATATGCATTTGTTGTTTGTTGTATGTAGTAGACTCATATATAACTTAACTTTAGGGTCATATTTACCGGGATCTGTGTCCCAGCCTATAGCATCTATCCAGCTAAGTCCACCTTGGTCTTGGTGACTAGTAACTGAAGGAAACGGCCCCCAAATTAAAAATGTATGAAAGTGGTAGTGGTAGGGGCAATGGTTCGAATCTTAATGACATCAAATCCTTTCAAGCATCACCAAGCTGCCTCCAACATAAGCAATATTAATATACTGCCAAAAGCATATAAACTTGAGTAATATCCAAATCTTAACTGGTGCGCTGTTATGTTATGACAGGAAGAGGCCGTCCCCAAATTGTTCCCACAAAGTTGAGAGCACGGAAAAGCATTAAGAGGTACTTTTCATCCAACATCAGTGTTTGACCTCACAAATGGAGAAATGGTTCTGCAAAAATGGTTTAAAATTTTGGCAATAAAGTGTACAGGAAGAACATAAAGCTGAATTACAGTATATTTGGCTTTCCTTTGACAGACACGTAGACAAATCATGGAGGTATACAATTTTATTCGGTGTTCCAGAAAGGCACTAAAAAACAAAATGGGGAAAGAGTGATGAATGAGATTTGGAAGAAAATACACGAACTGATAAGACGGTTCCAAGATAAACAGATGTACAGCACATTCCACACACAGAACAGCACAGCAACACGCCGCAAGCTAATTTGTTTGTTTTTTGAATGAACTGAAATCGAGTTGATCGGTTGGGGTAAAAGCCTTTCTTTTCTTTTCTAGAATCCAAACCGGCATTGATTCCTGTTATTCTCCTTCATGTAGCGATCAACACACCAACTGGAATCAGGTCATCGGTACTTCAGCAGCATATGTACTTTAAATAGGAAAGGATCTGAAAACATAGGATGGCTAATCACACACGCACACACACACACACGCATACACACACACACACAGTGCTGGAGTGTTGAGGTGTGAGGAAAGACACTGGTCCCGGGTGATGTCTCTTCGGTAACTGCAGAACCCTCCTCTCGTGTACGGCATGTTTCTCTGAGGCGAGTGTTTCTCTTCCGGTGCTGAGCGCTCACAGTTCGTCTTTGTAGTAACCCAGCTTGGCGTACGACATCTCCTTCCGTAGCTGCATCACCTCCCAGAACATTTGCTCAGCTAAAAAAACAAACAAACAAACAAAAAAAAACACCTTAGATATGAATAATGATGTGTGTGGAACTCTGGACAAGAGATCTAATATAATATTTAAAAACAAATATTACATTTGTCAGATGTAGGAACTACGGTATAGTACATTATCGGAGTGTGTGTATAGTTATATGTATAATATTATCTCTCGGACAGTTGTTTCAACTGTGATGAAACTCAGAGTAATAAGAAATTTTTTTTTAAGTGTCTGACGTGGCACAGGTTTCGTGCCAGATGTCCTTACTGTCGCAACCCTCCATAATTTGAGGCAGAGGTGGCTCAGCGTATTAATGTTTTCAGTTCCTGATCAGAAGGTTGCCGGTTCAAGCCCCAGCTCCAACAAGTTGCTGCCATTTGGGCCTTGAGCAACAGGGGCAACGTATCATGGCTGACCCTACGCCAAGCTGAGATATTTAAAGAGAAGACTTTCACTGCGCAGTAACATACAACTTTAGCACGGCACATTCATTTAATCTGTTCTTAAGGCGAAATTTTGTATTTTCCCATAGGGAATAATGTGAATGCAGATAATCTGTACGCGCATCTTAGCCAGAATTCGTTTGACTCGGTTCGATCGCTCTTATGCCAAAGATGCTTCGTATGCTGAGGTAAATGTCTTGCAAAATTTTAGTCCTTGAAGCAAACATTTGTGAGACATTTGTTCATATGCCGATGTCCTACTGTATATGAAGGAAATAGAGACTTAACATAAAGACTTAAATCAACTGGGTTTTTCACTAGCACTTGATGGCTGTGGTCGTTTCCCTGACTAGGTACTGAACCCTGGCCACTACCACTAGTTAACCAGGGAATTTCAACCATTAAATGGTTTTAAAGTTTGGTTTAAATGTTGTCGAATATTCTCTCTCTCTTACATTCTGGGGGAAAAAAAGAAAAGAAAAAAACTGTTTGCCAGACCAAGTGCTGCTCTACAGCTTAGACTGCAGAATTGTGAGTGTATGTGGGTGTGATGTCGGTTCTGCTCACCGTCCTGCTGCTTGACCAGTCCTTGGTGGATGTAGCGAATGTAGGTAAAGAAGTTACAGACGGAGGTGATCTAGGATAAGAAAGCAGAGCTCAATTGGATTTCAGCAACCGAAAGCTGGATGAACATTTAATTTCCGATAGGCTCTGTCTCTTTATCAGTCTGCAGCATTTCTGTGTGTGTGTATGTGTGTGTGTGTGTGCTCTCCAGACATGCCTTGGGGACATTCTGAAACTGACAGGCCAAATGAGATAAGCTGTAGTAAACAGGCGTACTGGTCACAATAGTATTAATAGAACAGGATTAAGCTGAGGACACTACATCAGGAAGGGGGGATCATGCAGTAATGTACATGAGGTGGTGCTTAGGATGTTCATGTTACATGCCAATACCCAGCATACAGTAATTTGGTGTCAAGTTATTGACAGGAATGTATTTTAAACATCAACAATCTGAATACATTTGTTTACCTTTTTATAAATCATATACAAAATTAGGGATAGGAATCACCAGGGATCACTCGATACGATATTATCACGATATCTTGGTGCCGATTCGATTTGTATTGTGATTCTGTAAATATAAATTAATAAATATCCAAATTCATTGTACATTTTTCCAAATTTTGTTACAACTCTAAACAAACTTAGCAAATAATTTACGTCCAACTACACAGGATGCTCTGCTGTGTAAAAAGTTTAGAGAGGATTCCTGAAGAATGGCAACGTATTTTACCATCTCAAATGCAAACAGATATGAATTAGAAATGATTCATTCATCGAACCGCTTAAGGTGCAGGACCACAGAGCTAACCACTATGCCACCGCGCCGCATTTAAATTAGAAATTAATTTTAAACAATTATTATGGAGGTGATGATACATGTATCATCTCACAGAAAAATTGTGAAACATGACTAAATAGATTTTTCCCATGTCTTTATATACAGTATATATAAAGACTTTCCTCTCTTATCATGTATATAGTCATAACCACATTCTTCTTTTTTCCTTTATTAATTAAAAATTTCAATATTATAGGCAGCACAGTGGTATAGTGGTCAGCACTGTTGCCTTGCACCTCCAGGGTCTGGGTTCGATTCCCGTCTCGAGTTTCCTCCGAGTACTCCGGTTTCCTCCCACAGTCCAAAGACATGAGGATAAGGCTAATTGGTGTTCCCAAATTACCTCCAATGTGAGTGTATGTGTGTGTCCTGCGATAGATTGGCACCCTGTCCAGTATAAAAGCGTTATCAAAGATGAACAAATGTATAAATAAATAATATAGTAGTGTACGTATGATACGATACAAAAGGCAAATAATGATTAAATACACTGCAATTCATGCCTGATCTCATTCTATAAGAAAGCATTTAATGATTTTCGAACATGCACTGCTTAGTGTTTTAATCTAAACTCTTTCTTCATACTATACAGTTCAGGGACGCACAATTTCCTAAAATGTTGCTGAGGCTGGCATTCTGTCTCTGATTTTATGTGTAAAAATCCAGCATGTTCTGTCTCCACAGAGACTCACGTCCTTGTTTATAAATTAACAGCCTCCTTTGGCTACTGCTTTTGTCTGGATAGAAAGGACTAAAAGAAATCTTTAACACTAGCATCACATCAAGAGTTAACTTTTCCAAAAATGTTTGACTGAAAAAACAACATTAAAGGAACATTTAGAACAGAAATATTTATATTTGCACTTTTTTTTTTTTGTCTGTGTGTCCCTCAATAAATATGCTCCCGTCATGAAGAAGTTATAAGACGTGGTGTTTTATATCATTTTACTTTATGGTACACAGAAACTGATGATCTTTTATGAAACACCTGAGTTATAATTAGTGTAGGAACTGTCTATGCGAAGTTTGATCAGTTAAAGCAACAACAAAAAAACATTTTAAAAAAATGCTGATTTATTTAGTTTTTAACCAATTTTTACTCCTCCTCATTTCACTGTGTATGGTTGAAATGACAATAAAAGGCTACTTGACTTGACTTGACACACTACGGGCAATCTGGGAATGCCAATCAGCCTGATCTGCATGTCTTTGGACTGTGGGAGGAAACTGTACATGGTAAAACCCACTAAACCACCATGCCACCCAAGGTCCAGTGCTAATCTTTTTTTTTTCCTGTTTTTAATTCTGCTTCTGTTATAAGATCAATTCTTTTACTCACAATGTAAAATATTCATGTTCAGCTTTCAGTCCGATCCAAAACAAAAATTTAAAGAAGAAAGTAAACTTTCCATTTCAGGTAATGGATACGGCAGGCAGAGCGCTGAAGGCAGCACGTTATGAAAAGCAGCAGGGAAACACTCACCCGATACCGACAGAACGGGGACACGTAATAGTAGTTGCTGGAGTCCCCGAATTTGATTCTGTGCTTGCAAGTTTTCGTCTGGCCACTGAGAGCGCACTTTCTGCAGATGGGAAAACATGTTCCTTTAAATAAATATTTGCCCGTCCAAGCATCTGTTAACAGCCAACCGGCAATAAATAAATAATTAGGCAAGCTTGTGTGTACTATTTATTCATTGTCCTACACTAGTAACACCAGCTAAACAAAGCTGCCTCTATAAAGAGAAAAAAATGTGCGTTTACAAAGCTAACAAGCAAGAGAGGCTGCATGGAGAATGGAGAGAGTGAATGAGTGAGGGGAGAGAGGGAGACACAGAGAGAGAGAGAATGTACACTTACGTGACTATTTCAGACTTCCTGCCACTAGGGGGCGGCAAAAAAAGAAAGAAAGGAATAAAGAAACAGAACAGATGGAAAACGCTGACAAACCGAAGCAGCAAAGCTGACATTTGATCAAACTAAAACTTGTGGGAAGGTGGCTCGAATGTGGTGGAGTGTGTGAGCTGTATATTAAACACCATATCCAGTCTTTATGCATCTTTTATAAATCACACCGTCCTGGTGCTTTAAGGTAGATTCATAAATCACTCTGGGGGTTGTAAATGTCTTTTTGTTGTCTTCTGTATGGGAGGATTTTATTTCATTCTATAATTCATCGGAGTGTTAATTAAAGCCCGCCATCCCAACACTTACACACCAAAGGCTGACCTTTTTCTGAGAGTGATTTAATGTTAAGTATCTTTAAACTTTATCTCGATGGCACCAATTCAGGAATACAAGCTTGCACAGAGAAATTAAGACCAGAAATGCTGTCCGGAGGTCCTAAAATGCCTTTACTGAGGCAAGGACAGCACTTCTGGTCGTCTTTTATCTTGACATATCAGGTTCACCTCAAAGATTACTAACACAGCTCAGATTCTCAATACCAAGAATTCTGTTGCGTTTAAAACTACAGGTACATGCTAAGCATCATGTCATGTAGTCTATACACTGTAAAATAAGATATTACTAGCTAGACCAGTAACACAGTAAACCTAAAACAATGTCAGCTCACTTGTTACCTGCATACATTTCTGACTGAGTGAGAAATCTGTGCCAGTAACGCCACACCCCATAGTATAAAAAAAATATTTAAAAAAAAATCTCATAAATGTGCTGTTTTTTTAAACAATGTCTTTCTTTGTGAATGTGGACTCAGAAAGGGACAGCACTTGTCCATTACTTATTAACTTACTAATTACTTATCCTACTTAAACTTTTTGCCTTATTTTTTTTATTTATTGCTTAACTTTAACTTGAGCTGAACTAATTTTCTTAAACATCATTCTAACTTAAATGCTTACACCCTTCAACTTTATTTAGCTTCCTTACTTCACTCACATCATCATATACTTTAGTTACTGTATATATTTACCTTTCTAACTTAGTTTACACACTTTAAACAACTGCTTTACTTACTTAATTTTACAATGAACTTACCTTGCTTACTCACTTGACTTTTTATCTTACTTAACACCATTTCTTACATAATTACTTTTCTAATTCAATTTTCATACTTATTTGCTTTACTTACTTAACTTGCTAACTTTACTTTGTTTACTTATTCAACCTATTAACTTTCCACCCTAACTTTCTTGCTTCACTTATTTATGTAAATGTCTAACTTACATACTTGGCTTTCCAACATACTTCATTTACTTTCAATTTTCTAATCTAGTTAACTTTCAAGCTTCTTTTACAATACATACTTTACTTACTTAATTTTCTGTCTTATATAACCTTTTAATTAACGTTACTAACTTTTTTAATGACTTTTCAACTTTCATCTCATTTACACAATTACGTCTCTTTTTTTACTTCACTTACTCACTTCTTTTCCTTTCTAACTTACTTTACATTCTTATTTACTTACTTAACTTTGTTATTTACCTGTTATTTTTAACATACTTTACTTACTACACATTTTAACTTACTTTAGATATGGTATTTACTTAACATTACTTCTTAACTTGTTTTACTTAAATTAACTTCATCAACTTCCTTTACATTATTTATGTTCTTTGCTTTCTACCTTACCCAACATCCTTACTTTATTTACTCACTTGGTGAAATTTCTAACTTTTAAATTCTTTACTTATTCAACTTTCTAACTTACTTCAATTACTTTCTTGGTAACTTAATTAACTTTCCAACTTCCTTCACATATACAGTGTAACTTACTCAACTTTCTAACTTAGTTACATGGCTTACTGACTTTATGTACATAATTAATGTATGTATTTATTAATTCATACATATTTTACAATTATTTCTTTATGAAAAAGGCCCACTATCAGTCCTCACCACAACATGTCTGCAGTTGTTGGTTAGGAAGCAGGTGATTGGCAGTACTCACTTGGGCCCTCCACACTCCACGGCTGAGGCTTTGACTACCGGTAGTGGCTGGAACCCCACTGGCTCCACACTCAGTGTGTTTCTCTCCACAGCCTCCAGAATGGCTGATCCGAGCTACAAAAACAAACATGTGAAAGGTCACAATTCTTACTCATCAATTTCTTGGTACATAGGATTTTCTATACTGTAAATTGTTTGTCTACATGAGGGCTTCATTATCTTCCTGTACAAAAATCTCCAAAATTCCTAAACTGGACAGACAGATTCCTGTTCATGGCTGACAGGAGAGGAACCTGATATGATCTTCATCCACCTCAATGTCTGACAAGTTCTTAGATGCTTTTCTGGTCACCACATTTGTAAAGAGTGCTTAATTGAGTTACTATCGCCTTCCTGTCAGCTTGCACTGCTCTTTTTCACAGCTCTAGAAACTAGTAAACATTACGTATGAATATCCCTTACGAAATATTAAAACTAGTAATTGAAATTAAACGTCTTTCTTAATTTTGATGTTTGATATTAACATTAGCTGAAGATCCTGATATATATATATAAGGCAATTCAATAAAATCTTTGAGACAGTATTTGTAGTCGTATATTTTATCAGGATAAGCTAATCTCTTATGTAAATCAACTTCTCTCTTCCATCCTGGGGTATGATTTATGCAAATGCTATGGCACGGGTGATTGTACTATGGTCACTACACTCGCCAGGTTCTCTCTCTCATGTACTCACGGAAGTTCAGGTGCCTAAATAATGTTTTCCTTATTGTGCCAAAGCTGCACAGGTAACACTGTACCAGGTGATTCTAGGCAAAAATATATACTATATACATTTCACATATTCACATACATCATGGTGTGTAATTATATACCAGTAAAATAACCTAAATGTTGTATCACAGTTCATAAGAATAAATACCATGTCTTTAATATATACTAATTATATCTCTATATCTTACTTGAAAGAGTGAGAGAAGGAGAGAGGAAGCTCGTTAGATAGACAGCCAAAAAATGTATACACACTTAAGGAAAAGAAAAATGGTATGAGGTATATTATATTAATATAATCATCATCATCATCATCATCATTATAATATTATCATATAAATCAATGTATAATGTATAGCAATAAATTTAGTATTAAAATGTTTATATATATATATATATATATATATATATATATATATATATGTTTAATATCTGTGTATACATTTTTTTGTCTGACTCCGTACATACACACACACACACATACACATATACACACACCTCGCTCTTGCAGAATGTAAGACACGGATAAATGTCCTCCTTGTAGATTCGGTCCAAGAATGAGCAACTTCTCTCCAAAGTGGGTTCCTCCTTCCATGCCTTGAACTCATTGAACAGGATGGAATCCACCTACGTGTGCACACATACACACACACACAATAAATATTATATGAAAATAGTATCATTATGTATCTACTACTAGTATTAAATAAAATTTTAAGTTTTAATTTAATATATTGACATGTATTTAAGGAACCTTTTATTAGTGCATCAATACCAAGAAATATTCTTAGAAAGAATTCTTCCTCAGAACTCTTCAACCGATGCAAGTTTAAGCATTTTAAATAAATAAATAAATTTAATATTATTGATCATTGATTAGGCTTCTGGGCGAGGAAAAACATCCGAGATTCAAGTTTACCTTCCCATGCTAAACAATATAATACTAATGTCATGGGATAACCAATTAAGAAATAGATCATGTTTGTTTGACTTACGAACATATCAGACTTATGAACAAGCTCTTGGAATGGAACTCATTTGTATGTAGGGGACTTCCTGTATTCCCAATTGTCTTAAAAAAGGTTTTTATTCTACCAGGGGCGTTGACATTAAACCGGGACTTTCATTCACGGATGTACGACCTTCATCAACGGTTCAAATGTTTTACTGTGGGTAAGAGTTTCATCACCGCACTGTCCTTGAAGTCTTTAGTAAATGGCAATCGTTCTTACGCCTTCATTCACAAGAAATTTCATCAAGTCCCAGTTTGACTTACACATCCATCAAATTTCTTATACTAAAAACATCATGTAATTCGTGCAAACAGTGACAGATAACAAAAATACTGGTAATTTGGGATATATTTAACGGTTTATGGCAATTCTTCAATATATTATTAATAAGACTGATAGCAAACATTTAATTATTAATGATGGATAGACACAACACCTATAACACACACAAAAAAAAATGTTTGCCTTCAAGTATACCTGTATTAAAATAAAAATAAAATAACTAACAAAAAACACACAGACACTATATGGCCAAAAGTATGTGGACACCTGGTCATCATGCCCATATGTGCTTCTGCATCAAACAGACACAAAGTTTAAGTGCACATGGGTATGCTGTAATGTTACAATTTCCCTTCAATGTTCCATGAAGACATGGGATTAAGTGGAACTGGAATCTCATTATTATCAGTCTCATGTTCTTATCCCGAAAGCCACAATCCAAAATCTAGTGGAAATCCTTCCCAGAAGAGTGGCACTCATAATAAGAGCAAACACAAGAGGACTAAATCTGGAACAGGAAGTTCAACAGGGACGTGATGTGATAGTGATGATCAGGTTGTCCCCAGATGTTTTGGCCATACAGTTAATGATATAAACAGAGAGGATACGGGTTCCTTGCCTCCTTGCAGTCACGCACAATGGGCTGTGGAACGCTGAGCTCCTGCTGGCTGCCCAGCATAGCGCTACTGGTGCTCTTGTTGCGTACGTGTCCTTTCTTGAACGGCACTTTGGAGCCCGACGGCAGCTCCTTACACGGTGACGTAGGGGACGTGGACAGAACGAGGGTCTTCAGGGCAGCCACCTCAGCCTGAAGGACATCGATCTGTGGAGAGAAGAAGCAAGATGTTTGAACGGCTTTGCCATAAAATAAGTGATGTGATTCAACACTTTAATCAGATAACCCGTTCAATTAGATTTAGAATAATATGAGGACCATAAAGGTATCGATTGAACAATCTGGTTGAAATGAACCGATTAGAAAAATAAACTGATGAACAGAATTTGGAATTTTATTATTTTTTTGAGAAAAGAGCTTGAGAAATATATTCATAGAGATGTCTCTCAAGACACAAGTTCTCTTCGGGGATGAATAAAGAAAGCTGCAGTGTGCACAAGTTAACATTCCAACCCCATCCCCCCCGACATACACACAGTGCAACCACTGTTCCTCACCTTCCCGAGCGCTTCCTTCAGCTGCTTCTCCGCCGTCGCCTGCTTCATGTTCGCTTCTCGCACCATCTTGTGAGCCTCCTGTCGAGACAACGTTTGCATCAGAGTCGAATTAGCATCCCTACTTTCACACCGACATTACTTTCCAAGATTCCCCCACACACCGAGAGCTAACGTCAGCCTTTACGCACACACGTATGCACACACTTACAGAGGAAGCCAACATCCCTACGAATGAGATACAAAAAGGACAGTAGGTAAGAAGTACGGGATGTGAAAGAGAGAAAGAAAAGGTGGTGGAAGAGGACATGAAGCTGAAAACCATCACCAAGGAAGAGATGAATAGAGAAAGACAAACAGCTACTCGAGCAGCTCGTCAGCACATCATGATACTAAGAGTGTTTTTGTCTATTTTCATCAGCAATGAAAGATTTCTTTGAAGTTGTAATTTCTTTCCCCATCTCTGGTTCATTATTTCTTCCATATTAGGATTTCGCTCATCATGCAAACCCTGTATTATAAGCTGTCGATGTGCTATGCAGCTGCTGTGAAGCTCTGTATCTGGGCCAACTAGATGCCCACTAAGACCTCTGCGTGGAAGGAAGGAGAAGAAGAAGATGATAAACCAAACAAATAAATAAGAAAACAAACCTCGAACAGGCTAGCAGTGAGTTCCTCCAGCTCCTGCCCCAGCTGGTCCCTGACTTTAGAAAGTCTCTCACACTCCTCGTCTTTTAACTTAAGCTCCTTCAAGCAACAAACAATGAAATGAAGACAGAAAGAAAATGGGTAAAAAAATGAATGAAAATGAATGAATGAATGAATAAATGAACATAAAGTGGGTGGGGAAGGGTGGATTTTACTTTTCGTTTTTTAATGGCCAAGGCGGAAAAATGGCCATCATGGCTGAATCACAAAGGAGTGTCCCCTGAAGACCCTCATGGATGGCAGTGTGTTTAGTTTCTCAGTCACAGTAGCATTGCCTGCTCGATAAAAAGCTTGATGTTCTCCAGTTTCACTTTCTCAAGGCGGAGCAAATTAATGGAAATGAAGTAAGATCAGATTTATTAGAGAGATGTGAATGTTAATCTGTCAGTAAGGTTTTTTTCAACTTTGATGTCAAATAAGTTGAAAGTCTAGAGGTTTTACTTACTAATTTGGCTACTAAGGGCGTTCAAGTCAAACCAGAACTCATGAATAAATACTTCAAATTAATTGACTTCACAGATGGCGATGAGACGCTTAGCCACAGTAAAACATGTTTTAAAGAAGCCAACACATCTATGAATAACAATCCTGGCCGAGGTGGCTGAGAGTTCACGTGAATATTCAACAAATGGAACACCTGATCCTTAAAAATCGAAGGCTCACTCGCCGCCAACTTGTGAAAGAGACATCTATCTGTGAGAATTGTACACACAATCATTCACCAGGACCGCCTGAACATTACAGGAACTCGACTAGGAGTTATTGCCACATTCCCCTACAGTCCTGACCTCGCTCCAAGCCATTTCCACATGTTTGGGGCATTGAAGCGTTTCAGACATGAAGCAGGCAGTCTGATCATAGTTTCGAGAAAACTTTCTACCTTGATGGTATACAAGCACTAGTGAAACACTGGGATAAGTGTATTAGTGTAGCAGGATATTACTGTATATAGATAAATAAAGAGAGTTTTCACAATCAAGAGACTCGGTTTGACTTGAACGCACCTTGTACTTTAAACTGAAAGGATGTATTGAAGGAAAAATGTTTCAGATAACGACCTACAGTAGTTGTGACATTGTCCCCGTTTAAATCAATAGCTACGTTTATATGGACGATATTTTTTCGATATAATTGAAAACATTTCTATTAGAGATTAAAGCAACATCTGTGGAAGGAAAGATAACAATGAGGGAGATATTAAAGATATTAATTCAAATATTTGACCTTGCTATCAAATCGCAGTAGTAATCTGATCTTTCTGTTGGTTACAGTGATGGCTCCAACTGCGCGAACCCAAAGACATAACGCCTCACCAACTCAGAGGGAAAAAGAATGTTATGAAAAATGTTTTTGCGGTTAAATAGTTCAAAAGCTCACTCAAGCGTTTTGCAATTTATATTACTAAATATTGTACTTCAAGTTCACAGATTGTTTCACATCAATATAAGGAGACTAGTGAGTAAGTAAAATTACACCCAATACAAAGTGTTGGTCTCATATGACACGGACATCAAAAAACCTTTATTTCTATGTCAGGACAATACTTAAGAGATAATGATGTGGCAGTCAGAACTGTAGTGCACAATGACTCACACTTGGAGAGTTGCAGGAGACAGGGAAATTTTCAGGTCTTCAAATCTGCATTTAGAAACCTTTCCTGTGTCTATAAATTATTAGGAAGCTGGATAATAATATTAAGATATCTAGAGATAATCTCTGAAGCTGTAGAGAATATTTTAAAATAGAAAGCCCATGGGAATCTTGCTGGGGTACGAGTCCATGATGTCTCATACTTCTTTGGTACTCACACTCTCACTCATCATCTATACCGCAGGGTGGGACCCTGGATCCTATTCTTGGAGACTTGGGGCTTGAAGTGGGGTACACCCTGGCCGGGGTGGCAATCCATTGCAGGGCACACCCAAGTTTGGGAACACCAATTAATCTAATCTTATATCTGCATGTCTTTGGACTGTGGGAGGAAAAACGGAGGAAACCTCGGATTGACCCGGTGGAAACCCACCAAGCGCGAGGAGAACATGCAAACTCCATACACACAGACTCCGAGACGGGATTCGAACCCAGACCCTGGAGGTGCGAGGCGACAGTGCTTAACACTAAGCCACCGAGTCGCCTAGAGTACTGAAATACTATTGTACTTAAAATGTATTATGTAGAATAAATAATTTAAAGACTGACTTCTATGGCGGCACCATGTTTAAAGTCAGTGTGACCCGTTCTACTGTACTTCCAGTGTGTGTGTTTACACAGGTTGCGTGATTATGTTTAAATTCTAAGCACTTGTTAGCAGTGGGTGTGGCTGAAACACCTGAGCTGAATGTCTTTCCTTTGCACACATGGTTTTGACCAAACTGTGTGCATTAGATACTGTGTATATAAGTGAGACAGCGAGACTGTTTATTTAATTCCAATGCTGTATGCTTGTGAAGGCGTCTTGAACATCTTGCCCGCTACTACCCACATGAGAGGGAAAAACACGAGAGAGACTAATTTTTTTGTTGTGTCCCATGGGTCCACGTCTGATGCACACTTTCAGCTTCCTGTGCAATAACGTTGCTATTCATAGCAGCCTGTAATTGCTAGTGCTAGTGAAGATTACTGTAAGAACCAGCAATTCTGATGACAACTATACAAGGAGATCGAGAGTGGTAGCGAGATGTTGTGTATTAACCGGTTGAGGGATATGAAAACTAATCTGCACTCCACCCTCTACCACTCTTTTCAACATGAGTCTTTTCTCTCCTTTCATTCCTTCCCAAGCACATGCTCTTAATCCAGAGCATCACCGAGAGTTTTCTCCACCGCTTCCTGTAACAACTTTCTCATTGTCCTGATAATCACAGGGTGCCGGTGAACTAAACCACACTGGCGTATTGTATGGTGGTGTTAGCGCGACAAGGCTGTAATCCGTTCTGACAGCTCACGCTGGTGTAGAGCGCTCGTGTCCTGTGCTTTATTTTGTGCTTTCAGGCCATATAGGACTCTTACTGGTGGATGTGCATGCTTTGATACCTGGCGTCTTTAACACCTTTGTTGGATGGGAGCCCATTTGAACCTTTTCATCTAAAGCTTCATCCCTATGCTTCTTGCCTGTGATGCAAGCTTGTGTGGAGCTAGGTTTTTCTTTTTTAGATTTGTATGCAGCTGCTTTTCCAGATGCTCTTGGCACCTTTAGTTGTTTGTAAATAAGAAAAAAAAAATTAACCGAACTTCTAGGGGTCTATTTTTTTCTGAGGTCTTGGTTTGGATCTGCTTATATTTCCCCAACAGCATTAACTGCTAAATGATACTAGCTCTGGATAAACACAACCAAAGCACTCTTAATAAACTCATGAGGATTGTCCAATCAGAAGCTTCTAATAGTTATTACATCAAATCTAGCATCTCACAGAGCGTTTAAACAGATAGCCAACTTTGTACACATGAACTTTTGTAAACCAGTGTGAATTCTTTTGAAGTAAATTAAATGGAAGTAAAAATTTGACATAAAAATTTCCTATTAAACCCTTTCCCATTACAATATACTGAACTTTCAGCCTCCTAACACACAGCATGACTGTAAATCAATCCCTGCTATCTGATATCTCCCAAATGAGGATGGGTTCCCTGTTGAGTCTGGTTCCTCTCAAGATTTCTTCCGAAGCAGTTTTTTCTTGCCACCGCCACCCTCTGCTTCATATCTGACATCATAATATGATAATTCCTTGTGATTCCTTGGCAGCACAATGGATCAGTGGGTCACAATGTCACCTCGCACCTTCAGGGTCCGGGTTTGATTCCCACCTCTGGGTTTGTGTGCATGGAGTTTACATGTTCTCCCCATGCTTGATGGGTTTCCTCTCACATTCCAAAGACTTGCAGATTAGGCTAATTGGTGATCCCAATTTTTTCCGTAGTATGTGAATGACAATCAGACTTCAAGCTAGCAACCTGAATTAATACTAAATAGTTATAAGCTTCTAGAAGCATATGACCTGTTGCTTAAGTTGTTTTTTGGTGAAAGCAAAAAATCTGTAGTGTCCGTAACCATGTCTAATTCATGTTGCAATAGCTTAACAATTTTGCATTTTAGAGTAATATACTTTTTCAGGTTTATGTGTTTTTATGCAAAATCTAAATTGGCCAAGTTTCATCTGAATGACAATAAAGATCATTGAAAGATTTGAATTAAAAGAGTGTGTTTGCATATTTACAAAAACGAAGCATGGATGGGGAGATATGAAGCATTATGTATTATAAAGAATGGTGTTATATTCTAGCACCAATACCATGTTTTGGCTGAAAGCTTATACAACACTTTCTTGTATTATATCCTTTCTATGGTAGTTTCTATACTAAGAAGCTTTAGCGTGACACAGATCTCCTCCTAGCACAGTTAATAGTTTCCCTCCTCCCACAATAACACAAAGATATTCTGTGTATCAGCGGTAGGGTTTTGCACCGGGAACGGCATAAGCCTACTTTCTCTACACCGTCTGTCTCTCCTCGATACGGCTTCCAGCTTCACCAGAGATATCACGCTCTCCATCGAGCTGAAGGCAGATATGGTTTAAATCTCCTTTTCCTATTTCCTTGTTCTATTTAACACCTGCACTACCTCCACAGTGCCTCCTCCCATAATCTTTGGGGATTAAGGGCTTACTGTGAGTAAACAATGCTGTGCTGCTACGTGTTATAGTCAGCAGTTGAAAAAAAACCCCAAAAAAACAAAGAACTTGTCTCGACATGCTGACGCAACATGGGGAGTTTAGAGGACAGAAATATGGTGGACCAAAATAACACTGATTATATGAAAATAAGGATGTTTAAAAAAAAAACTGGACAACCATGTATTTCATGTTTATAGAGTAAACCTGAACTGTGAGTCTAAATAAAACCTGTCCTCTTGGTCCTAGCCTTAGACTTTCCCTTTTTTTTTTTTTTTGGCACGATCACTAATATTTTTGTATTCTATCGATTTCTGCAGATGAATTTTTTATATTCTGATATCTGTTTCATTGTAATTACAAGACCTTTAATTAAACATGAATCATTTTCAACATTATTAAACATATTTCTAGACATTTTAAGGTTTCTTTTTTTTTTAAACTACTGATGTGGCTTCTAACTATAAATTTATGCTTAAACAAACTGAAGACCAAAAATCATACGCTACAAAAACAATATTAATATCAATTAAATGAGTATTGAATGAGTAATTAAGTCATTAAATGAGTCATTAAATAAGTAAATTAAGTTTAATAATCTGCTGTTTTTCTTTAAATTGTCAATCAATCTGTCTATATTCTTCACCAAGATGTCTTTCCTGGATTACCGGAGCTGGGCTGGAAAATACAGCGACTGTGTGCCAACTGTCTGTCTTTACTGAACAGCTGGTCGAGCCTGAGTCTTTACCACACACACGATTCTCATTGCCCGTCACTATACGCAAACACTCACACAAACATTTTGAACATTAATGCACAGAATTACAGCTAAATGTTTTGTGATGTCATTGTTAAATTCGCAGTAAATACCATGCTGTATTTATGTGTCTTTTCTCATATAGTGTGAGAACGGCCACAGCTGAGCCGAGTCATATTGATGATATAATTTATAATGTGTATAAATGATAAATCACCTAGAACAAAGGAGGGGGAAGTTATTTCGGCTTCATCGCGTATGCATGTGTGCGTGATCATTTTCCCAGCAATTCCATGCGGTAAAAATTATGATACTACAGCGTGTAGCAATTAGAATAATAAACTCCACAGTTTACTACAGAGTGCAGTAATTACTATAGTAAATGTTTCAGCTTACAACAGTATACTAAAGCGTATCACAATATCTGTCCTGTGGGATCTAAGGCAGGGCTCCTGATGTGAATCGGATAAGAGCTAAATAGTGTACTGTAGCTTTAACAGAATAGTGCGTAGATAAAAGTGTGATTTCACAAGTAAAGGCTGACTTAACAGGGGGGTCCCACTTACAAATAATAAATAAATAAATAAATGTATGTCCCAGGAATGTTTACAAGGATGATAACAAGAAGAAATGGGAGCCGCCTCAGTTTAATTTTTAAAGCAGCCGGTGCCAAGAGGAATCACAAATTAAGGTTAAGTAAGGTTTAATTTCTATTTTTATTATATTTTACTTAATTTTCATATATTTTATAAATGTTTTGATTGTTTTTATATGCAAAATATGATTATAGTGTTGGAAATTAGTCATATTGGTAATATTTTTGGGTGGCTGGAACGAATTATCTGCATTCACATTATTTCCTGTTGAAAAACACGTTTCAAAATACAGAGTTTCACCTTATGAACTCAACTTCAGAACTGAGTAAATATGTATGCTGATGTACCACTGTATACTGTAAAAACCTGGTGTATGCTGTACATACTTAGTTTAAAAAGTACTCTACCAGGAACACCAGGAGTGATGCAGGACAAGACATGGTGCCAAACCATTCGCATATTGTAAAAAAAAATTCAATTCAATACATAACAAGATATAACAGCTCCTGCCAAGTTTTTTTTAGAAGCTGAGAGGAAACCAGAGAACCCTGAGGAAACCCACATGGACACTGCGGCCGGCTGCAACACTTTGAACAGTTTTGTCTACTTTTGTCTGTTTACTTAAATGTGTTTTCCTGTTATATTGAATAGACACAGCAGGGTCTGATTTATGGTCATATTATCTGAAATCACCCAAATGAGGACGGGTTCCCTGTTCAGTCTGGTTCCTCTCACGGTTTCTTCCTTTTTTCACCTCAGGGAGGTTGTTCCTTGCCACCGTCACCCTTGGCTTACTCATTAGAAGTTTTTTTTATTTTGGAAGTAAAACTGAATTAGAGTGAACTTCCTGACAGCTACTGACTATCATTACATGTCACAACCATGTCAATATTATTTTACAAGCCTATTGTTTTAAATAATTACTGAGATGAAGGCAGTGCCAGATAACCGTACCGTCCAGGCATTTCAGAGTGTAGTGTAAGGTTATGGATATAAACTAGAGTCAGTATGATTACTGTAATAGGGATAATGATTTAGGGATTTAACTAATCCCTCACCCGCTGAGCTTTGGCGAGCTCTTCCTTCAGCCTCTCGTATCCTTTCTCTCTGACTTCCATCACAGAAGGGCTTCGGAGTCGAGACAGGCTGTCTGTGCTCAGGCCCATGGGGTCCTCTCCGTCATCAGCCAACGAGCCACTCCCATCGCCTGTCCCCGCCTCCTGTGAGGCCGAGCCCTCTGGTCCAGGCAAGCTACAGACACACAAGTAAATAATCAGCATGACTGATGTTTAAAGATTAAAATATATTTATACCTGACACACCAGACACAGAATGTAGGTATTAAATTGCTTAAACGTTATTTGTCCATGAAGAAATGTTAGTGGATTTCGGCAACTGCATAAAAACAGACAAATGCTTACGGATAACTCTATTAGAAAAACATGAATAGCTACATGTTCACGGTGTTATCTCATCGGCCAGTCATGTGACAGCAACACAATGAATAAAATCATTCGGATACAGCCTCAGTTCATGCTCACATCACACACAGCAAAATGTACAGGTAGTACCCGACCTACGAACATTCGAGTTACAAATTTTCGCAGATACGAACGGCATATATGGCTCTGTCGGGCTTAAGAACAAATCTGACGTACGAACATGCTCGTGGAACAGAACTTGTTCGTAAGTAGAGGACTACCTGTAATTTTCAGTGACTTTAACCACAGCATGGATGTTGGAAACATACGAGCTGATTAGTCCATTTCAGGACCAGATGATCTACATGGATTTTCACACACAACAAAACAACAGAGTTTAAACTAAAGTGTAAAGAAAGCACTCTTTACAACCATGGGGCACAGAAAAGCATTTAAAGAGCATTTCCTACCCATTTCCAGGCCCCCCGCCCCCCAGCATTTGTGACTCGAACATCAACAACCTAGAGCTTTAGCCACCACTCCCATGTCTTACATTTAATGTATTCTTGTAAAAATAGTTCCCCTTGAGGGTAGCTCGAGTACACGGCTTTGTTTTTATCCGAACTTCAATCTAGAAGCTTTTTATAATCAAACTTGCCACTCAGCACACCTGGTGATGTTTCCTCAGTCATCTTATTATCCATGTTAAAAGTGCCATTATCACACACAGCCGGGTGCTGCAATTATAAAAAGCCATTACGGTCAAACTTGATCATCTGATTAATTTGCATTAAAAAAAAAGGTAATGTGTTAAAATTTCTAGATTAATCACAAGGTTAATTTGTTAATATTGACAGCCTTAATATAAATCAATCTACAGAATATAGTTGTGGAGAGCTGATCATGATACTTGATGAATAAAGTCACCATAGGGGGAAACTTTTAATTGGCTAGTTTAAGCCCTTGGGGAATACAAAAAAAAAAAAAAAAAAGACTTTAATGTTTATAAAGGATATTGATTAATCAACCAGTTGCAGAAGCCTCTATACATTTTAACCACGTATAGATTCTAAAACTCTCAAACTCACTTTCAAATCTGAAAAGTCAAGATGGCATTGAAAAAAAAACAGAAGCATAAATGAAGACACAACACAGCACAGGAGCGGGTTTGCGTCAGGCCGGCCTCCCTGCACAGACACAGAGCAGCCTGCAATTACGAAGAAATGATCCACCAACAGGAAATAGCATCACGTTATAATTATTATTTTTTAATCCTGCTGCGAACAAGGCATGTCGTCGAGGATCTCGTCAGCGGGCGGAAACGACCCCTCGGTTGGCAGAGGACGCGTAAATACATGCTGTACGATGAAACGAGCTCGCGTGCTCCTGCTCCTGCCACGGTCACAGCTGGCTGACTTCCCACTCGTTTGCATATTGCGTGGGAGAAATCGAGAGTTAATCAGCATGCGTGCACACAAGATGCATTACAGCACTGCGCTGTTAAAGTCACCAATCATGACATTGTGTACTTCAGAGCACAGGATCATTTTAGGTGTTAATTATGGATGCGCTCATTCCAAGACGGTATTTCTATAGCTCACAGTACACGATCTATATAATCTACAAAGCTTTAAAAAAAAGAAAACAAGAGGCTGGGGAGTGAAACTGGCTTTTTATAATATGGGTGATAAATATTATGCAAAATTAATCAGAACTATAAAAGAATAGAAAGTGTGTGTCATTCTTCAATGAATAAAAAAGTAACGTTCTGCTCCTCAGCTCGTGGTTATTACCTGCCGTTATGCGCTTCATCGTTGTCCAGGTTTCTGGGAGCGGGGTACACCGGCTGGGTGGGTAACTGATCGACATAGAGAGTGTTGGGAGGGCAGGTGTTGGCGCTCACGGAGTGCGTGCGGTACAGGGTGCTGGGCGGCGCGGCGGGCTTCGGCGCATGCGACTCGTGGCTGCCGTGCAAGTCCGGGGTGGTGGGTGATGCCAGGTTCACCTCGTGGAAACCTTCGAGGGGTTCGCTGGCCATCGTCTCAGAGTCATAGTACACTCATCTAGGCACAAGGGAGAAATTCGATTAAAGAAAGGATAATAATCCTTAATCTGTAAATTGCAGCCTTAATGAAGATGAACGCGGTTTATTTCCCCTCGCCGTGTCGCTACACTCTTTAATCCAGTTTATCAGATTGAATTGCAGTATAGGTGTACAGTTACTGACTGCATCCCATCTGTTATCGTGTAGCTTAGCAGATCCTATCTGTAAACTCCAGCAGAGAAAAAGGAGCGACTGAGGACCACCACTGAGCAGATATTGTTAGGTTGATGGATTCTAAGGTGCGTTATATTGGGGTGTATTGAGAGTAGCAGGTGTATTTTCCTGATGGACAAAGTACAGGCATGCTGGAACATCGTATAAAGCAACGACTGGTGTACTGTATAGTTGTATGTATAGCCGAGACAACGTGTACAGTACCAGTCGAAAGTTTGTACACACCGTCTATTAATTTAGTGTTTTATTTTGTTAAGTAATTTACAGCCTGTGCCAAAACATACAGTACTGAAATTAAACGACAAACGATATCACCTTGTCGTCGTCTGTACGTTTCTTTTGCTTTCTTTCTTTGTTCCTTTTTTAACATTATGCCAGCTTCCACTGCTATATTCACGGTGAGAGTCAGTTTCTATTATTCAAAATGAAAACTAGATAAGATGTTAAAGATTATTTGTTCTAAGAACTTTAAAACTAAATTTAAATTTACTTTTTAAAAAGTGTAAACAAAATAAAACAAGTTCCTCACAGTAGTAGGAGCAAAAGTAATTACAGTCAAATAAAATGTGTTTGATGGACAGAAGGGTTTTACACAGAGGTGGAAAGAGTAATAAAAATTTGTACTCAAGTAAAAGTACTGTTACTTTAGTAATTTTTTTTATTAAAGTACAAGTAAAGTTACCAGTCTAAGAAAAAAATTACAAAAAATGTACTCAGAGTTAAAGTTAGAGTTTTTTTTTTTTTTTTACAGCGGGGGTGGGATGGGGGATTCTAGTGTAGTTCAAATAAGACAAGCGGACATAAATCTCAAACTGGTTGATTTTAATTAAAGGGACATAATAAAGCTGTTACCTTTCTTGTGCTTGAAATCAAAGTTTTTATATATTTTTTTTATTCATTTATTTTTTACTCAGTAGCGAATTTGATTTCAAATGTAGCAAAGTACAATACTTCAAACAAAACATACTTAAGTAAAAGTAAAATTACAGATTTTAAAGACTGGAACACAAAAAACTACTCAATTACAGTAACGCGAGTAAATGTAACTCCTTAATTTCCACCTCTGGTTTTAACACGATGTACGCTGTGGTGAATTTCCGTCTGTGAGTTTATTTCTCCTGAAAGACACCAACATACACACTACTCACGTGTTGATTTATCCTGGTATGTGTAATGTAATGTAAGTGTTGGAAGTGTGTGTGCACCGCCTCGCTGTAGACAGGGATCATATCATTCACGCTGCAGACTCCTGCAAAAGGAGACGATTTGCTAGTGTAATGCAGACACAGTTCTTGGTGGATTGTCACAGTTGAAAACACTCTCCTTTAATGTTCCCTACAAGTAGGCATCAGGTGGTGTGAGATCGGGGGAAATGGGACGGGTATAGGAAGGGATTGTTTTTATACCTTTTCAAACTCAGTCCCCATTCACGACCACTTTTCGTATGAGCGTAAATAATACTCCACTATGGAGACTTTTTCCTTCGTCAGGAGACTCGTTTCCATCATCAACTGCACAACACAACTTCCTTTTCACTACGGAGAACACGTGTGGCCGGAGCTATGCGCCGCCGACAAACGCACATGCACGAGTTTCTGTACTATACATTTTGGCACATAACGTAATTTCTACATTCTGGAACAAAACTGTAAATTTCAAGACTATTAAATGAAACATATGAAAATATGTACAGTAATTAAGTAACAGCAGCAAGAACAACATCAGTCATGTGTTATTTTAAAGCCAAGATGATCAGCTGTTTTAAAATGGTTCTTGCAAGAACAGTCAAGTGCATTTGCAAAACCCATCAAGCACCATGATGAAACTGTCTCTCATGAAGACCTTCCCAGGAAAGCAAGACCAAAACTTACCTCCGTTATAAAGACTTTACAGAGCAAAATTAGCAGATACATATTATTATTAAAAAGCTGATCAAAGAAGATTACTGCATATTTCGGATCTCTTCAGCATTGTTTTAACTATTGACTCGTACTGTAATTTCCAATACATGATGTAACTCCTTCTGGCTTACCATTCTGAAGAACTTGTGTGTGATCCTTTAAACATGTCTGATGTAGATCCTGTCGTAGAGACTTCCTCTCCCTGGGCTTTCTCTCTACCTAAAGACAAACGAACAGACAGCGAATCAGACTTAAAGTATTATCAGTTATTAAGCCTTGACAATAACACACACACACACACACAAAGTCAAAATTCAATATCTTGCATGTGGGAGTGATATAGACATGTACACATTCCTAACATGATGTCACACCCAAACGCAAATTCCAAAGGTCAACCTCACTCCTCGGTGACTAGGAGGTTTTTATTGTTGTATTTAATACAAATAAACCCAACTCGTATGCCTGCTTTAGAGATTAGCATGGCTTACTGTCTGTCAAAAACTGTTGCTGTGGCGACAAGCTTGCCATTGGCCAAGTACTGGTCCCACCCCTCATACCACAGCTATGTGTGTTAACAGACAAGTCACTGTAACAACATAGCAAATATTGCCATCTGTTTATATTACCATAGGAGTAAGAATCAAATCATTTATTTCTTGATTTTATTGTGTGTGTGTGTGTGTATATATATATATATATATATATATATATATATATACACACACATATACATATACACATACAGTACACACACACTTCAAGCACACGCACACAATTCAACTTGAGACACAATTTTGATTTACAAAATTTTTTTTTTATTGGCCATGCAAGCATGAACAAAGGTATAGTTTAAAGTTATATAGATATAAATTCTGCAAAGATATCAGGAACAGTTCGGAAAGATTTTATGCATCAAATAGTAACTTTTGTATTGAGAACAAAACACAATGAATAAAATTCTTTATATCTCCACTAAAGATGTGAATTATAGTTAGACAATTCAATTTGCTTTTTGAACATTTCAATTTCAATAAATTTTCGGTTCAACTAGATCCGTTAGCACTAATGTTTATTGTCTGATTTGTTTCAAGCAGCTATATTTCTTAAATATATTTCTCAAATGGTTGCAAAGTATCAAGGATTAATAGCCTCTGTTATTTAAATGCTGTGTAAGTTTTGTTACTAATGTTTAAATGTCATACAAAGCAATTTTTTTTTCCTGCCAATCGTCTGCTCCACACTCCAGTCCAGTAGGTGGTGGTATTGCACTAACTGCACATAAACTTAAAAAAGGAGAATTAGAAGCAATACTCAAACACCGAAGATGGAAACGATTTGCGTTTTAAGGAATCTGTCCATTTTTAAGATTTTAACATTTGAACCTAAATAGTTCAAAAATGGTAAGTCAAGTTTAAATCAACAAAAGATTAATTAAATTGAATAATCAGTTAAATCACAGAGCTCTAATTTCAATAACCCATTCAAAACTTCTCTTCTAATCAGATCTCTTATCAGATAAACAAACAAATAAATAAATGTTTTGGAAAATCTTTGGGAAAAGAATGATTGTATGAATAGGCACAAGAAACCCAAGCCAACAGTGAAGCATGGTGATGGGAGCATCATGTATGAAAAGGAAAAAGGCTGAAAAAAAAATACTGTTGCATGTTTAAGGAGAATTTCATCTTCCTGGCCAAGATACTGAATCTGAAAAGCAATGACTGCAAACCTACAGACAAAATAAGTAATAAGAGTCCTTACGTAGCATTTTCTGACTTCTGACTCTCTACTGACAATTTATGGACGATTTTGAAACACCTGCATTTATGGGATTAAAGATTTGATTGACGATAATTTGACAAGTCAAAGCTATAATTGCCAACAACAGCCTGGCAAAACAGTGTTACTGCAATTATGTGTGTACATTTAAACCAGATATGTGCATTGAAATAATATTAAATAGCACAAAAGATATCCTGTCTGAATTCTGTCTCCGCTCACTGTAAAGAAAAGCTTCTGTATTCTGGACCTGCTCCAAAATTAGGGTTGCTAACAACAAATCATTAATTGATTAACTGTTGTTAAGTATTTAACCAATTTAAAATGTACTCACCCATAATGTTTGTTTTGCATAACAATTCTCTGTACCTCACCTTGATATAATAACTTGTCCACCACAAGAGGGCGCAATAGCAGTTCAGAAGACTTGCAATACGGACATTGGTATTTATTCATGGCCAGTTCATTATGGTATTTAGTGGACTTGACTATGAATGAGGACAGACAGACAAAGAGGAATGTTTTTTTAAGCTTAGAAATGTGTTAGATCACAAAATAAATTAAATAAAAACTTTATATTATTAAAAGGAAAATATATAGTCAGTCAAAAGTTTAACTTGTCATAAAATACAAAGTTCAGGGAGAAGCGTTGCTAGATTGGTCAATTCCACAGGAACTGGGTTTAATTTACACTGTAAATGAAACTCTGGTAAGTAAGCAATAAAGTTACATATCATGGGTAGACTGCTGATTCGATATGTTTTTGAAATTACGATTTTTGCTTCAATTTTATTCAGTAGCACTAATGTTTATTATCAGATTTGTCTCAAGCAGCTAAATTTCTTACTGGTTTTACAGTTAAAAAAATACTTAAAGTATCTAACAACTATTGAAATGCGGTGCAAATTGTGTTGATTGTTTAAATGTCACATCTCGTATGAAGCGCTAATCTTTTCTTGACAATCTTATACTTCATACTCCAGTCCAGTAGGTGGCGGTAATGCATCAATCAGTGATAAACTCAGAAGAAGAAGTAGTTAAGATAGAAGTGGTTTGTATTTTCGGCAAAATCTGTTGAATACTCGTAAAGAATGAATCTGTTTTAAAACAACCTGAACAATTTTAAAAAGTGTGAATCAATTCAGAATTGAAAACTGAGCCAAAAAAAAAAAGCTTGAATAAATTGCACAGTGCTCACAGTTGTTCTCTACTACTTGCACACACACACACACACACACACACACACACACACACGAATTTATAATCTCAGAAACCTTAAAAACATTCACAAATGCATGTTTAGTCTCCAGTCAAGTCCATGTGTATATTGCACCTAATACCAAACTTTCTTGAGGCATGAGCTGGTGTAAGTATTAGAAACATGAACTACAATCTCTAGCCTTCATCCAGATAACCATCCAGTGAGCGTCAGTCCTGTGGGTGGAAACAGATCGGCGATTAGAATGGCCAGACTGGTTTAGAGCTGACAGGATTATGTAACTCAGATAACTACTCTTTGCAACCACGATAAGCAGAAAAGCATCTTGAAATGCCCGACATGTTGAATGCTGAGGTCAATGGGCTACAACGACAGATCGTCACATCAGGTTCCACATTTCTCAGACAAAGACAGGACTCTAGGAGGCTACAGCGAGGTCAGGTTCGCTCCTGTCCTGTTTCTATATCAACAACAGTGCTGCAATTCTCTCTACTTCTCCATACAGGTTATATTTATAGAAGAGGTACAGATCAGACTTGTCAGGATTCTGCAGGATGTAAGGAGGCCAGGAGAAAATGTCAGCGCTCTGCCAAAGCAGCACAGCATAAAACAAAAGTAGGCAGTCTGTGGAATACTAAACTCCTGCCAGCATGCAGCATATCAGACCAGACCGAGATCGGGTCCAAACTACGCCCCGTACCCCCTCTCCAATATTATACTAATCAAGCTGACATATTCTCGCTGCCACACCCAAAAGTCGGTCACGACAACATCAAAGGACTCATTCACATTCGCACTACATGCAGTAATTTTTTTTATTGGCTTACTTTTGAACTTCACATATAAACCGTTTTTCTCACATTTTCCTAAATTAGCTCTCTATTCTCCGCAGGGCGACAGTTTGACTGTTGATTTTTCTGCCATGATCAAAAGTGTTCAAATCATCTTTCCAGTCCCACACTCTGCACAGCCCGCTCCCACTATTCCTAACACAGCGCCTCCCCTCTCTCGTTCACACAGCCCATTCACACAGCCCAACACCCACTATCCCTCCTCACACTGCTCCGCCCCCACTCTCCCTCCTCACATGGCCCCTCCCTACTATCCCTTACACGACCCCACTCCACTATACCTTACATAGCCCCGCCCATTCTCCATCACACAGCCCCACCCCGACTCTCCCTCCTCATAGGGCCCTGCCCCACTATACCTCAACATAGCTCCGCCCATTCTCCATCACACAGCCCTGCCCCCCACTCTCATTCACACAGACCCACCACGGTTCCTCACACACCCCAACCCAATCTCCCTCTTTACATGTCATCGCCCCCCCTATCCCTCACCTCCACTCTCCCTATCTGTTGCACACGGCCCCGCCCCCACTTTCCTTTGCCCATAAATCAGGTGTTCATGCAATTTGTGCTACCTTGTTGACATATGCACTCATGGCAGGAAGAACTGATAACGTTCCATTTAAAAGTCAAATAAGTCAAAAGCATGTACCATGTGTTCAAAGAGCGTGTTATACTGGGAATTTTTTATTAAAATTGTTTCATCGCACAAGTGTACTGGAGTCCATCGTTGCTTTGCAGTTTGGTTTAGATTCACACTTCAGAGAATTAAACAAACCAAAAAGCTAAACTCTTGCAGAGGAGTCTGAAAAAACACTGGACAAAAGTAGCAGAAAAGGTAACCAAATCTTTGTCGATTATACTGTATATGGAAATCACTAAAATTACCCAAACACAGATGGCATGGAGCCTTCGTTAAACCTTTTTGTAAATTTTAGTTTCATTAGACAACTATACAAATAACCAGCATAAAACAATACAGTATGTGTACCTGCATTCAGTGTTTATTATCGAAAAACATAGTGTTTCTGCAGCTCTACAGCACTGTTCTTTGGCTCAGTTTGCATGCTGTGGATTGGTTTAGCGGAGCTTGCATGTGCAAAAAAAGTCACTTGCAAACCCAAATATACATTAGGTTTGTTTCCTCTTCCTTTGTCTGTTCTGTGTCGAGTCGCTTTTTCATTGCAATAGATTGAAAATGGTTTTCCAGATTAGTTTTCCTAGTGGAGCTTTAAAGTATCACTTTATGAAGAAAATAAATAAAACCTTCTCCTATTTTGAGTAAATGTCTCTAGCCATGGACTTGTCATAACAGAGGATCTAATTGAGAAGTTGCAACGGTGCAAAACCAACCACTGGACAGATGTTCCCTTCATAAGCACCAATACAGCAATCTTTCAGTTTGCAGAAATACTTTCCAGGGTCCAGACTGCAGTGGGCCATGAGACAACTTCTGGTCAACCTAATCAGGTTTTCAACCTTAATGTGTAGTGGAAAGTTACTAACCCCAAACAAAGGAAGGTCTGTTAAAGCACCACAATAAAAAATGAATGATTTGTTTATAGGAACCACTCCCAGGCTGCGGGAACTCACTGCACATCTGTGTAGTACACTCTGCTCGAACACCGTAACAGGAATGTTGGCATTAATAACTCCAAGATCAAGATCACCTTCAGTGGCCAAAGTCTGTTTTTTTTTTTTTCTCTCTGTTATCAGTCTGGTCTCTGATTAACTCTTAGCGTCGGGTGAGAAAAGAAAAAAAGTGTGAAGGCAGTTCAACCTGAAAACAAAATCTAACTAAAGATGACTGGAAGTACTCTCGGAAGGTGACACAGCACTCCTTATTCCATGCTTCCCTTAATCTGTTAAAGCCATAGAATTGTCTGTGGTTATTTTTATTATTGTATTGCATACGGAGCACTTTGGAAATGGTTTCATATATAAACGAACATCTGTATTTCTTATTTATGACATGGCTGATGCAATAAATGTCTCTCTTTTATGACTAATGAATGAATGACCAGCTTAGAACTCAGACAAGACCAAACCGAGATACAAACGAACCCATAAGGGTTCTCAGCACCTGTGCACTATTGAGAGTTGTGGAACTGGAAGAAAAAAGTAAAAAGCGTTTCTTTTTTTTGTGCACATTTCAGTTCATCAAATCAGGTCTTGTCTGCATTTTCGGTCCTCGTAATTATGAGAATGCTTTAGTTTCCCTGAGAAATACTGCTGATGGAGAAACCCTTGCGCTGCCCATCAATTACATCGAGGTCAATCCTGTTGAAGATGGGGGAAGGGAATGACAAAAAAATACATAAAATCACCAGTCTCCTGTTCACTGTTATAAAATATAAAATGATTACTAAATAACATTACATATGCATTGCAGAAAATAATCAGAGAGTGTTTTGCTCTTTGCTGTAGACCTGTCAGGATACTCAGTACACCGGTGCAGTCTGGGATTAAGTTCCCTCTGATCATTTATTTATTAAGGGGTTAAAAGCAGAAACACAGCACACTAGTATACAGAGGGAAAGCCATAAGCATGCACCTGTGTGTGTGTGTGACATCAGACAGAGGTCTGACAGGTGCATCTGGGCTAAGACTCATTCCCTACTCATAAGCAAGACAACATTTGGCCATCAGGATGTGTTTTAAACCCCTTGCATGCTCACTACCCCTCACCTTAGCATACTTGCTGGTTCAATTGTTATTTAGCCTCCAAGCTAGAGGCGTATTTACATAACAAGATGACTGGATAACGCCTGGAACAAGCATTTCTCTCTCAATAAATGATTTCTATTACATTTAAACATCAAATTATTATATTTCTTAGAAAATTCATATGTAGTAATTCATATAAAAGCTTAAAAAAAGCCATAAATATCGTGCGTATGAACCTAGCTGTCTCGCTAGCCGCATAAATACACACACGCGCACACACACACATACGTGCACGCGCCCGAATCGAACACCGAATAGTGCTGCTAGTTGAAGATAAAGCAAGCAGCTAGTTAGTGAGTTAGTTAGCTAGCAACGGTCTCTTTAGCTTTTTTTTAAATATATAATGCAACTTAATACATTAAAACACATTACCTCCAAGGCGTTGGCACGCTGCAGCCTTACTGCTCCTTACAAAATCCCCAAACCTGATATAAAATATATCTATGATTACAAATGAAAATAACGATAATAATGAAAAAATAATAATTTATCTGATTGAATTGTGCAGATCTTTTACACACACGGTGTGTGGCTGCTAACAGTAACTATGGCAGCAAGCAGCGAGGAGTGATACACAATCCATCCAACCGGCTACTTGCGTCACGCACACACATACACGCGCGCACGCACGCACGCGCTCTCTCTCTCGCGCGCGCGCACACACACACGTGCGTCTTACTATCCTTGCGAGGACCTTGGACCCCAGTAACCTGCTTGTTTTATTTTGTTGACTATTTGGTCCCCACTAGGATAAAAAAAAACTAATAATAATAATAATCCTCACACATACGTCTTAATATCGCTGTGAGGGCTTTGAGTAACCTGTTTTTTTTTTCTTTGTTTGTTTTTATTGTTGTTGTTTTTTTGTCAGAATATTTGGTCCCCACTAAGATTAAAAATAAATCTCTTTATGTCTCTCTCTCTCTCACACACGCATACACACATACACACACACACATCTTATTATCGTTGTAAGGACCTTAATTCTCAGTTTTATTTATTTTTTCTTTGTTTGTTTGTTTTATTGTTGTTGTTGTTTTAACTCCCTTGTTAAAAGGACATTCGGTCCCCACTAAGACCTACAATCTATCTCACTCACACACACACACACACGTCTTTACTTGTGAGGACTCTGAACCTCAGTAACTTGCTTGTTGTTATTTGTTTTATTTATTTATTTATTTATTTATTTTTTACTCCCTTGTTAAGATATTTGGTCCCCATTAAGACATAAAATTTCTCGCTACACCAATAGTGTATCAAAGCAAAACAATACTAAAGACTTGTCTGTGAATTGCAACCTCCATTGTACCTTCTAGGTACCTCTGTAGTCCAACTAGGGACCATGGTGGTTATCATCATATAATTCCCATCTTACAACCATGGTAGGACCTCCGGTCAACATTCACACCATGGACAGTTTGGGAACACCAGTTGTTTTTGGATTGTGGCAGAAAACCCAGAGTAGTACTGTACCTTGAGGAAACCCATCAAGCACAGGGAGAACGTGGAAACTCCATGCACACACACACACCTGAGGTGGGACTCAAACCCTCGACCCCGGTGGTGTAAGGCGACAGTGCTAACCAAAAAGCCACCGTGCCATCTTTGGAGCACTGCTGAAACATATAATGATGTCCAATTACAAAGCGTGCAAAAACAATGGACAAGAATACGGTGTATAACGAACACACACCACATGTAGTACACATGCTAACTAGACAGAAGTCCACCAATCAAATAATAAGAGTTTCATGCATCTTTCAGATAAAAAAAAAAAATTCAATAAAATAGTTTGTCCAGTGTTGAGTTCAAAGATGAGACTCCAGTTATTGTGTGGACAACAGCACCATCAGGTGGGCATTATAAGATCTAATATCATTGCAGTGAAAACATACAGTGCTTTTTAGGCATGCTTTAAACAATCAGCAACATGGCTCTAGGTTGGTGGGTTATTGAACTGAACGACACAATTGTACACAATTAGTTAGAGAAGTGTAAGGTTTTATACTATGATGTAAACTTTCCCATGCCTCTGTGCCCATAAAACAACACCCTCATTGGGTTTTTTGATTAATTATAGGGTAAATCTCCATATGAATAAACCTACAAATAGCTTGTGTGCGCTAAAACCCTTTCATCTAACATGAAAATGCTCGTGCGTTTAGTTTTCGTCTGTCTGTCTCCAGGTTTCTCTATGACTTACATGCGCCTGGTTCTTTTGAAAAGCTTAAATATGCTCTCTTTGCTGATAATAGACAGAGATATTTAGACACATCATTTGGGAACTCTTTTAAACCTGGTGTTCAAATGCTTGTTTTATTGCACTGAACTTGTAATTTTCTTTGACTGGAAATTTTGCAGTATATAAAGAAAAGAAGATAAAGAAAAGTATTTCGAAAGCCTATCTTACAAGTCATTTTTGTTCCTGACTCATGTAGGAATGATTTTAATACTAGACCCTATCACAGAGAGTTCTGAGTTTAATGCCTAGGTACATTTTAGATTTGATTTCACGATTTTAGCCCTGGAATATGTCTCTTGTTTCTTCCATCAAGGAAGAAAAGCTATCTTGATGCGATACCCTGGTCATTCAGTTGCATTTGTAAAAAGATCTTCTGATGTTGGATCACAGTTTGAGGAGGCACTACAGTATGTACTGTAGAGGTCACACTCGTGTGTGTCCTGCTGGGTGTAATAATGCAGCAGTCCTCCTCAACCAGGGAAGACCAGTACAGTAGTTACTGTCTGGGGGGTTAAGCCTTCCTGTCAACCATTCTCACTTGGCCCCAGCGTTGCTACTGACCTGGTGGATGATTTGATTCAGCTTCTGCACTGTCATTGGCACTCTTTCCCTTTTTTTGGTCCAGGCATTCATAGCAGTGATGGTGCTTTGCGGGACACCCCTTCTCACCTTCGCTGCCTGGCCTTAGGGTCACCGTCTGTGCTGTGCTGATGCCGGGAAACCATGGCCAATGAAGGGAGCTGGGGTTGGCGACCTATGTGAAATATAATATAAAAATAGACTTGTCTACTTCATGTAGAGCAAATATTTCATGTATAAATAAAAGATCACAATCTTTCAATATTCCAGTCAAATCAAGTCAAAACTGTAATTAAGTAGCACTTTAATTCAATTCAATTCAATTTAATTTTATTTATATAGCGCTTTTAACAATGGTCATTGTCCCAAAGCAGCTTCACAAGAAAAAAAATGAAAGATTTTTTTTTTTTTTTTTTTTTTTAAGAAAGAAAAGAAAAGAAAATATTTGGAAGTGTGTATGTGTGAGAAAAATGTGTCTAGATAATAATTAAATGAATGAATGACGAATGAAATGTCTCTGATGAGCAAGCCAAGGGTGACGGCGACAGTGGCAAGGAAAAACTCCCTGAGATGGCAATAGGAAGAAACCTTGAGAGGAACCAGACTCAACAGGGAACCCATCCTCATCTGGGTGATAACAGATAGAAATAACATCAAGTGTGTTGTGCAGGTGAAAGTTCAATATATCAGAAGTTGTGTAGATTCAGTTCAGCAGTAGGTGCAGAGGGCAGATGGGGTCAGATCACTGGAAGCACAGGAGCAGGATGTGTAGCTCCAGCCATCATAAAGCAGAATCTAGCTGGAGCAGGTCCTTCTCAAGATGCTTTAGAAACCTCGCAGGGTTGGCCTTTGTCTACTGAAGCTGGCACAATCTCCAGATGTCTCAGGATGGGTAGAAAAATACAGAAAAGATGGAGAGAATTAGCGTAGTTGCCATTCAGGATAAGTGTAATGGAGTATGAGGTTATGGGTTGAGTTACGCGTATGCCAGATTAAAGAGATACGTCTTGAGCCTACTTTTGAATTGGGAAACCGTGTCTGCTCCCCGAACAGTGTCTGGAAGGCTATTCCAAAGCTTTGGAGCCAAATATGAAAATGCCCTGCCCCCTTTTGTAGATTTTAAAATTCTGGGAATTACCAGAAGTCCGGAGTTTTGTGATCTTAAGGGACGTGGTGGATTATAGCGTATCAAAAGACTGGTTAGGTATGAGGGAGCTAAACCATTTAAAGCCTTGTATGTAAGTAGTACTATTTTGTAATTAATTCTAAATTGAACAGGTAGCCAGTGCAGGGATGATAATATAGGTGTTATATGATCATATTTTCTGGATCTAGTGAGAACCCTGGCGGCTGCATTTTGGACTAACTGTAGCTTGTTTATTGAGGATGCAGGACAACCACCTAGTAGTGCATTACAATAGTCCAGTCTGGAGGTCATGAATGCATGAACTAGCTTTTCTGCATCAGATACGGATAGGATACTCCTAAGTTTGGCAATATTTCTAAGATGGAAAAAGGCTGTTTTTGTGATATTGGAAATATGATTTTCAAAAGACAAGTTGCTGTCTAATATCACGCCCAGGTCTTTTACTGTTGAGCTAGTAGTAACAGTACATCCTTCTAAACGCAGGCTGAATTGTGAAAGCTGTTGTGTGCTGGTTTTTGGGCCGATGAGCAGTATCTCTGTCTTATCTGAATTTAGTAAAAGAAAGTTATTGGTCATCCAATCTTTTATGTCCTGGACACACTCTGTTAATCTAGACAACTTGGGTATTTCATCTGGTTTTGTTGAGATGTATAATTGGGTATCATCAGCATAACAATGGAAACTAATCCCATGCCTTCTAATGATGTTTCCCAGGGGAAGCATGTAAATTGAGAACAGTAGAGGTCCTAAAACTGACCCTTGTGGGACACCATATTTCACTGGCATTACATCAGACGGTACTCCATTTAGATCTACAAAATGGTATCGATCAGACAGGTATGATCTAAACCATTTTAATGCCTGCCCCTGAATACCTATATGATTTTGTAGGCGGTCTATGAGAATATTATGATCTATGGTGTCGAATGCAGCACTTAGATCAAGTAAGACTAATATTGAGATGCAGCCTTGGTCTGAAGCTAAAAACAAGTCGTTTGCAATCTTAACTAGTGCAGTTTCTGTACTATGATGTGGCCTGAAACCTGACTGAAATTCTTCTAGGATGTTGTTTTCCTGCAAGAATGTGCATATTTGAGCTGATACTACTTTTTCTAATATTTTTGATATGAACGGAAGGTTTGAAATCGGTCTATAATTTGTTATTTCATTCGCGTCCAAATTAGATTTTTTAAGAAGCGGCTTAATAACTGCCAGCTTCAAAGGTTTAGGGACGTGACCTAGATATAATGAAGAATTAATAATGTTTAGAATTGGCTCTCCAACTGTAAGCATCACTTCTTTTAAAAATCTGGTTGGTATTGGGTCTAACAGGCACGTTGTTGATTTAGCAGAGGTGATAAGTTTATACAGCTCTTCCTGTCCTATACCTGTAAAGCACTGAAAATCTAAATGTGAAGCTCTTGGCTGAACTAGATCATGAGATGCTATTAGAGGTTGAACCTCTGTTATTTTCTTCCTTATGCTATCGATTAAAGAAGTCCATAAAATCTTCACTACTAAAATGTTGTGGAGTACTCTCTGCAGGCATCTTAGGTTTTGTTAGGCAGGCTACTGTACTAAATAAGAACTTGGGATTGTTTTGGTTTCTTGCTATCAGTTGGCTAAGATGCTCAGTCCTAGCAGTTTTTAGAGCCCGTCTATAGCTGCACATACTGTCTTTAAACGCAATTCGAAAAACTTCTAATTTAGTTTTTCTCCATTTTCGCTCAAGGTTACGGGTTGCTCTCTTTAGGGCGCGAGTATGACTATTGTACCAAGGAGGAAGTGTTTTATCTCTGACTTTTTTTAATCTGATGGGAGCAACAGTGTCTAATGTACTGGTAAAAATAGTACCCATGCTGCTGGTCACATCGTCTAGATCGTCTGCATTTAGGGGTCTAATAAGAATTTGGGACAGATCCGGTAGATTACTTGTGAATCTGTCTTTAGTAGTCGGATTCATATTTCTAACAAATCGATAACGTGGAGAGACACAGCTAATCTGTTCTACGTGTAGAGTATATATCAGGAGGTGATGATCTGTGATATCATCACTTTGAGTTAAAATCTCTATATTAGTGACATCTATACCATGAGATATAATTAAATCTAGTGTATGATTACAGCGGTGAGTTGATCTATTTATATTTTGTTTAACCCCAAAGGAATTTAGTAAGTCCATTAATGCGAGGGCTAAAGTGTCATTAGCATCATCTACATGAATGTTAAAGTCACCTACTATCAACACTTTGTCAGAGTTAACAATTAGGTCTGATAGCAGATGTCCAAATTCTTTTAGAAAATCGGCATATGGCCCTGGGGGTCTGTACACGGTGGCCAGAGTAAAATATAGCGCGGGTTTATTATGTATTTCATTAAGTGCAACATTAATGACGAGCACTTCAAATGAGTTAAACCTGGGCCTTATTTTCTGAGTAACAGTGAGTACATCTTTGTAGATAGTGGCGACACCACCACCGCGACAATTAGACGGGGCTCGTGCTTATAAAAATATCCTGACGGAGTAGACTCATTCAGACCAATATATTCATTCGGTTTAAGCCAGGTTTCAGTGAGGCAGAGTGCATCAAGGCAATGATCTGATATAATTTCATTAACAATAAGTGCTTTAGGCGTAAGGGATCTAATGTTGAGAAGTCCAAACTTTAGAGGTAGACTTCGATTACTTATTTGGCCTTTTTCTGGTTTAATGGTTACCAGATTGTTTCGGCTGGATTTAACGAATTTATTCTTTTTTCTCACTAATCGGGGAATAGACACAGTTTCTATAGTACAAGCTATGTGTGTGCGTCTATTAGTATGGTGAGTTGTATTGTGGCTGATATCTAAAGAATCTGAGGTATGACTTACCGCAAGTCAGATGATTCGTAATGTCCTGGAGATGTTGTCAGAGAGGACCGCTGCTCCAGCTCTGCTAGGGTGCAGGCCATCTGTGCGGTAGAGCCTAGGACGCTCCCAGAAAACATTCCAGTTATCAACAAAGGGTAATCACTTTAAAATAACTGACAGTTGCCCAAAGTGCTTTTTAAGGTAAGAAATAATAAAGTAAAATTTGGAATAATGTCTATAATAAAACTGGCAGATTAAAATAAATAAATAAATAGGAAGAAAAATAATAACAATGTTTAATAACCTACTTACAGCCATCTGGTTTACCACAGCCTCAGCATCACTTTTAATAAGAATAATCAGATTATTATTGTCTTCAAACCTTTTCATTCAGCATGTCTTTATTATAAGTTAACATTCAGACATTTAAAATGAACAGTTTTGGTAAGGGGAACAGGAAGATCATGAATGACCCCACATGTCTTCATGCCTCCAGGCAGGTCAGAGGGTTGGGTATGTGTCATAATACTCCCTGAGTTTAGTACGGCTGATAGAAGTGTGCCATCTAGGAGGGAGCAGGGGTTGGCGACCTCCCATGCAGGACACATCCAGCCCGCCAGATTTATGGATAGAGACAAATTGGCAAGGTACAGACTTTGTGGGCATGAGCTCATCTCTCATGGAAAAGGAGAGCCTTAGTAAAGCTTGGTGCTTGGCCCAACCAGCTTTGTGTCATCTAGTAGTTAAATCAGCATCTCATAATTATAAGATAGTAAGACGTAATTATATGATCTGCATTATAATTATCAGACATTCTTTCTCTCACTCATTCTCTATAGCGCTTATTCTGTACACGGCCTATCCCAGGGGACGAGGCAGGGCACACACTGGAAGGGGTGCCATTCCATCGCAAGCCAAATATGGAAGGTGTAATTTAGAAATAGTAAGTTGGAAATGAGAGTTTCCAAATAGTTTTTTTTTATGTTCAATGTAATACACTTTTATATGTTTAAAATGAACAGTTACAACTGACCCAAGTCTCCCCTGTGTTGTTCCTGGAGCAAATCAGGAACTTGGATTACTCAATACACATGAATACCAAAGAGGATAAATTTAGCTTTCTCACACTACATGTCCATCTATCTGTCTGTCAACCCCCCTCTCTCTCTCTTTCCAACACTCTCTCCGTCTCTCCCTCTCTCTGCCTGCCTGTTGGTTCTGTCTGATTATCTGCCTGTCTGTTCCTCACAGATACACAGGGACAGATGGACGGTCTTCCACAACCAAGAATCATACATTGGGGATTAAAAAAAAACACCCAGGAAGATACAGTATTAGTCAGTGGTTGAATATAGTTTTCACAGGTAGTTAAACGAAGTGACCGCAGGACGGCTAAGGGTTTATTTTAGGATGACGGTCACGTACTCGAGTCAAGTGGCCAACGCCACCTTCTTCGGTTTTCACCGACTGTTACTGAGGTGGAGAGGTAGCATTTACAAACTGCTCTACCGGGAATTTCTTGTTTTTGTTCTTCTTTATTCCATCCTTAGCATCATCTACAGGTAATCCACCCATTACAGCGATACTACTGTATGACAAATTATCTTTAATTATGTTTATTACTTTTCCTTCCTTTTTATTGTCACTGTTTGTAAACATTGGACTCTTTTTTTTTTTTGTACATTGTTTTTAAAAGCTTAAATACCGGAATATGTTTTAATTGTTGTATTTGTAATTAGCTATATTTAAATTCTTTTTATTTTGTTAACACTTTACAGTAGCTAAATGTCTAACAATGAATTAGTTTTGCACTTCCCTAGATCTCCCAGCCAATAAATGAATAAAGACGTGTATAAATCCTTAAATAATCTCTATTAAGTCATTAGGTGTAACAGCTTTAACTCTTCTCTCCATGGCCTGTAGATGCGTGCTCACAGACCCTCAGAAGCGTTTCTTTGAAAATCTTTCTATCTATTGTGACCGATATGCTGAACAGATCCCCGTCACCTTTGTGCTTGGTAAGTTTTTAAACGTCTGAATGTCAACTTATAATAAAGACACGCTGAATGTATTTCATATAGGTTTGAAGACAATTAGACAAAAATAATCTGATTATTCTTATTAAAAGTGATGCTGAGGCTGTGGTAAACCAGATGGCTGTAAGTAGTTTATTAAACATTGTTGTTATTTTACTTTATTATTTATTACCGTTTAAAGCACTTTGGGCAACTGTAAGTTATTTTAAAGTGCTATATAATTACAGTTTTGACTTGATTTGATTGGAATATTAAAAGATTGTGAATTTTTCTATTTACACTTGAAATATGAAGTTACACTTGAAGTCTATTTTTATATTATATTTCACATATTATAATGGACTGCTTTTTGGTGCATGCTGAATATATTTTTATAGTAATTTGTTAAAATAATTAAATAATAATAAAAGAGAAGCCAAAAATTTTATTTAAAAAAACGTTTCTGTTTGGGAAAATTATTCTCAGCACATTCAGGCAGGATTTAAGATTTATTAAGCAATATAGCATACAAGGGTGTTCAAGTCAAACCAGGACTTTTGATAGCACGGAATAAGAGAACACACACACAATCGTAAAATCTCCCTTTATTTTCTCTATATAATCCCCTCCTACACTAATCCACTTATCCTAGAGTTTTCACTAGTGCTTGGACACCATCAAAGTTTTCTCAGTACACTGGAACAGTAATCACACTGCCTGCTTCATGTCTGAAACGCTGGCAACAGATGTGGAAATGGTTTAGATTGAGGTCAGGAGTGAACAGCGGATGTGGCAATAACTCCCAGTTAATTTCCTCTAACGTGCAAGTGGTGTTGGTGGATGATTGTGTTCAGTTCCCACAGACAGATGCGTCTGTTCTGCACGTTGCCAATAAGGTATCTGCTGATTTTCAAGGATCAGGCGTTCCACTCCCAGAATGTTAATGGGAATGACTGCAGCGGGCTCTCAGCCACCTCAGCCAGGATTGTCATTTCAGGAAGTACAGACTTCTTTAAAATATTTGCAACAATCAAATGTTTTTTTGCAAGTCTTATCAGTATGGAGCCCCCAAAGGGACATGGGTAGGGAAAAAATCTCACTCACTCAATCATCCATACCACCTTATCCTGTATTCAGGGTCGTGGGGACCTGGAGCCTATCCCAGGAGGCTTAGGGCACGAGGCAGGGTACACCCTGGACAGGGTGCCAATCCATCGCAGGGCACACACACATACACACTACGGGTAATTTGGGAACGTCAATTAACCTTACCTACATGTCTTTGGACTGTGGGAAAAAACCGGAGTACCCGGAGGAAACCCACCAAGTACAGGGAGAACATGCAAACTCCATGCACACAGAGACGGGAATCGAACCCGGACCCTGGAGGTGCAAGGCGACAGTGCTAACCACTACACCACCGGGCCGCCGGGAAAAATTCTATTGAAGGAAAAAAAATCTGTTGAAGAATATAAAATGAGTCATGGGATGTGGGGTCTTTCAGCGGCAAAATACGGAAAGGGTAAAGTACGTCTGTGTATTTTAGCCATTGTTCTGTTGAAGTAATGTTAATGCCGTCTACTTAAAGAAGTGAGACCTAGAGACATTCCTGAGGTCGAGTGGATTACCACAGGACACCGTACTGCTCATAAAACAGGGTACGCTATGATAAATTTTATTACGTTAATAAGCAATATTACTTAAACTAAACTAAATTATAATTTAAGTTATAAGCACAAATGTTAGTCTACTGTATAAGACGCTCCTTACAGAACTTCCACGGTGCTTGGCTAAAATGCACTGACAGACTGGCCCTTTCTGTATTTTGGTGCTTAAAGAATGACCTGGAAGTATGAATCAAGTAGTCTAAACTTCTTTTCCCTCTTATATTCCGATTCTTTTTTTTCCATGCCTGAATTTTTTTTCTTCAACATTTTTTTTTCTCCACTCTTGTACCTTTAATGGCTCTGTACATCAGTGTACTTCGCTTGAGTTTTTTTTTTTAAATCGGCTTTATGTCTTCACAAGAAATTTCAGTACAAGTGATGGTTTGACTTGAACACACCTTATATAAGACATAATAGAATCACCCAGGCGTGGTGTAATGCAAAGTTTATCATTTTCCAAAAACACAGCAGCAGAAGTGTTTTATTTCTCTTATACTGTTCAAACTGTCATTATGTTTATTGTTGTGGAACATTTGCAAAAAAAGTTACTTTTAAAATAAAAAAATACAAAGTAGCCACTGACACTTTCAAAAATGCTACATGTATATAAACACTTTGTGACCAATCAGATTTAAGAATTTGAAAGCTTAATTTAATGTCCTTTAAGTTTAACTTTAAGTTGTAGGCTTGATCCCAATAAAGAGGATTATTCTGCACTACAAGCTATGAGTTGTTGTAATAAGCACTGCTTTTCCGCAGGTTTCTACGTTACGCTGGTGGTGAATCGCTGGTGGAACCAGTTTCAGAACCTGCCATGGCCTGACCGGCTCATGATCCTCATCTCGAGCTGCGTTCAGGGCAAGGATGAAAAGGGACGGATGTTGCGGCGGACACTGATGCGCTACGTCAACCTGACCTCACTGCTCATCTTCCGCTCAGTGAGCACTGCGGTGTACAAGCGTTTCCCTACCATTGACCACGTGGTGGATGCAGGTGAGAATAATGCACACTTTTGTGGTGTGTTTTTATTGTATTACTTTGTATTAGACTTTGCAGAATAGATCCCCACCTGAGAATCGCCTCCCTGAGTTCCTCTTAAAGTTTCATCCTTGCTCATCAGGGACTATCTGACCATTTTGATTCATAAACATCTTCTCACACATTTGATACTCATTTTACAAATTTTTTTTAGATCCTGTAAATCTGCTTTGTGACAATGACAATTGTTAAAAGCGCTACATAATCACTTATCATCTATACCGCTTTTTGCTGGATCTCAGGGACCTGAAGCCTATCTCAGGAGGCTTAGGGCACGAGGCAGGGTACACCCTGGACAGGGTGCCAATCCATCGCAGGGCACACACACACATACACTCACTTACACACACTACAGGCAATTTGAGAACACTAATTGGCCTAATCTCCATATCTTTGGACTATGGGAGGAAACCAGAGTACCCGGAGGAAACCCACCAAGCACAGGGAGAACATGCAAACTTCATGCACATAGAGACGGGAATCGAGCCTGGCCGGGAATCGAACCCGGACCCTGGAGGTGCAAGGCATCCACCTCAAATGTCAGTGGTTTTATTTAAGTCTTCCACTATAAGTTCATCTTGTGCACAGGGGTATTGTCCTGCTGGAACAGCTTTGGGTTTCTAGTTCCAGTAAAGGGGAATTGTTGAATTATAGCATAAAAAGGCATTTTTTCTTTACATTCTTTAAAATTTTTTCCAATTGTGTGCATTTTAGGGGAGAACCATACATAAAGTGTCCACAAACGTTTGCCCATAAACTGTAGTGTATGTCTAATTGTGTAGTCCTCCTATTATTTCTGAAAGCAACCAGAGCTCAGACTCCTCTCCTAATTCTAATAACCTACTTTTCCTGCTTTGCCCATGTGACCCTCAGCTTGTTCCTTCAACTTCATCTTATTGTAAATACATCATTTTTACTGGACGAAAATGTAAAGTGATTTCTTCTGATGTTTTTCTCAGGCTTCATGACATTAGAGGAGAGAAAGATCTTTGAGAATTTGAAATCACCGCACCTTAAATACTGGATCCCTGTGGTATGGTTCACTAACCTGGCCTCCAGGGCGAGGAGAGAGGGCCGAATACAAGACAGCGTGGATCTTCAGGCCATTCTTAATGTAAACCTCTGCAACCTTTTTTAGTACCTTAAACGCTAATTCTATTCTGGTCCTAGTGATGAACTGGACTAATCAGAATATCGCTAAACAATAGTTTAAAGCAAAAATTGTTTTATGTTTATGTAATTTGTGACTCCACATTCTAGCAATAATACTGCAACAGTCGTCCAAAACATGGTATCGGTGCTAAAAAAGTGTCTCACCTACAGTATAAGTGAAAAAGTACATTTTCAGATAGGATCATAACACCATTTTTTTCATAATTTCATAATTTTGTTTTTTTGTAAACATGCATGCAGATTTATATGTTTGTCAGATTAAAAAAAAAACAGATTTGTTAAAGACAATTGTATGCCCTTTTATGTAGTGTCCGTAACTGTTAAATTTAATTTTTTCATTTGGATGAAACTTGTTTCATTTAGATTTCACATGTAAAGACATAAACCTGAAAAAGTGTATTAGTCTAAAATACAAAATTGCATCATGAATTTGACATGGTTACAGACACTACAGATGTTTTGCTTTTTAAGCTTTTACCAAAACCAATTTAGGAAACTATTTTTACAAATTATCTTCTAGAAACTTAAACTAATTTTAGGAAAAATCCCAATGAAGAAATATGGATCATTTGCTATTTAAATGATTATTGTTTGAAGCAAGACAGAATAACGCTAAAAAAGGGCCATTTTTGGGCCACATACTGTATAAAATCATCTCTCCATGCATAAAGCAATGGTCACTTCCATGTTACATAAACATCAGAAGTAGCTTCTTTGGCACACTCATTTTCTGCATTATATGTATAACATAATAAATAAATACAATCAGCACCAATACTGTGTTTTGGCCGAATACAACTAGTAGACTTGTCCACATAACAGGTTGTGTACGTAGGTCACAATGTTAGATACATTCCCCTGAGCTTTGCCTTCCATAAAGATAGAAGATGACTAACTGCCTGCGGAGTTAAAATCAGCGTCAGACTTGAAAGTTAACCCGCGATGCGAGCAGCCATGAGGACTTCTCTGTTTGTGTGTTCTGTCAGGAGATGAACAAATTCAGGGCCTGGTGCTCTACTTTGTTTGGATACGACTGGGTCGGGATCCCATTGGTTTACACACAGGTAAGCGTTTTTCCATATAAACAAGCCCTGACATTTCCATCTGTTGTAAATCCTCTGTATATCTCAGCCAGCCAGGCAGAGAGAGCACACATGAGCATGTTAAAGCAGCAAACTTACAGAAAGAAAGAAAGAAAGTTGTCACAGTTCTTAGTGGTTAGCACTTGTTGCCAGGGTCCGAGGGCGATTCCCACCTGTGTGCATGGAGTTTGCATGTTCTTCCCGTGCTTGGTGGGATTCCTCCGGGTACTCCAGTCTCCTCCCACAGTCCAAGGACATGCAGATTTACCTATTTGGCGCTCCCAAATTGCCCGCATTGTGTGAATGAGTGTGTGAATGTTGGCTTGAGGTCCTACCAAGGTTGTACAATGGGAATAAATGCATCGATAATCACCATTGGCCTTCATGGTCCCTAGTTGGACTACAGAGGTTCCTAGATGGATGAATGGAGGGAGCAAGAAGCACTCCTAATTACTTAGTAAAAATCAATTCGTTTACTTAATTTGCTGAATTTGTACAGACAGAATAATAATAAAATCAAAGAAATAAACAGATTTTTTTTATGGATGAAACCTTGCTTCATTTCTTCTGTATCTTTCCCTCTGGTTAGGTCGTAACGCTGGCCGTCTACACGTTCTTCTCAGCCTGCATCATCGGCCGACAATTTCTTGACCCAGCACAGGGTTACCAGGGACACGATCTTGACCTTTACGTGCCCGTCTTCACATTGCTGCAGTTCTTCTTCTATTCCGGGTGGCTTAAGGTCTGGCAGGCACACCTAGAACTTTCTGGCTAATCAGATCGGAATCTCTCTTGAGGAATTAATTTGGGCAAAGATCACAGCACAGTGCAAACGCTGCCAATTCTATCTATTAATCCGTCCATGATCTATACTGCTTATGCTGTGTTATAGATTTTTTCGAAATTAAAAACGTTCAATAAAGTTGCTTTGAACTTGCTCGATTTCTTGGCAGTGTATGTGACAAATTTAGTCGCGCTCCAGGTCAAGACATTCAGCATTACCTGAATGATTCAAAACGTTCACGTTCATATTACACTGTAACCAGAATTGGATTTTGTATTCCACGAAGGAGCATTACGTGTGTAAACATCCTCCTCATATCCTCCTCGTGTTACTTCAATTACCGCAAACAAGGAAACAAGAAACAGACCCCGAGCATCATCCCAACCAGACACACTAAACAGACTAGTAAATGAAATAATATAATAATGCGCTCCAGAAATGTATGCATGCCTAGAAGTGGCTTTCTTAAAATATTTCTTAATACTTAATAAAACCTTCCTTTGCCTTAATAAAACCACCAATACTGTAATGTAGGAATCCCAGCAATGTCTTGTCTTGTTGAGTTTGTTCACGTGCCCCTTGATTGTGCTTCCAATTTTGCTGGAGTTTATGATGTTTCATCTGTTTCTCCAGGAAACTCCACAACTTTTATATGAACCTAAAACCTATAGACCAATCCAAGTGCTCCAGTTCTCCAGATTTGGCCTTTTGCACTTTAACAATCATTACCTGGGGTAATAGGAGTGTGTATATTTTGTTTGGTCGTGAAGAACAAAAGTACGAACATCAGTGTCTAACCAATTATATTCATAAACACATTACGGTGCAATGATTAAAATGTGTATCTACAGTATACGTTTTACCTTTTCGCATCTCAGGTGGCAGAGCAGCTCATAAACCCATTTGGAGAGGATGATGATGACTTTGAAATCAACTGGTGCATTGATAGAAACCTGCAGGTTTGTCACATGGACGCACGATAGTTCATTGGTGTATCGTCAAGGACGTTATTACAGTGCCTTCCTTTTTACCATACAAATGAAAAAATAATGTTCTTGTTTTATAATGGTACAGTAACTTACAATAGCCGTATCGCCGGTAGGTGTCTCTGATGGCAGTGGATGAGATGCATATGAACATCCCCGAAATGACGAAGGATATTTACTGGAACGACCCTGATGTACGGCCACCGTACACCCGTGCTTCCGCAGACTACTGCATCCCGTCATTCTTGGGCTCCACTACTGACATGGGGTGAGCGAGAATCTCCAACAAACCCGCACCCACACTTTTAACCTGCAAAAGTATTCGAACCTTTTCACATTTTGTCACGTTAAAACCACAAACATACATGTATTTTATTGGGATTTTATGTGATACACTAGCACAAAGGGGCACATACTTTTGAAGTGGAAGGAAAATAATAAACACAACAAAATGTGGGAAAATTTAAGGGTTATGAAGACTGTATATCCCCCCGAGAGCCGGACTCTACTGTTTCTACTCTATGTTGCGGCACCGTGGCCTTGCACCTCCAGGTCTGGGTTCGATGCCCGCCTCGGGGTCCGTGTGCATGGAGTTTAAATGGTTTCCCCGTGCTGGGTGGGTTTCCTCCAGGTACTAAAGTTTACCCCCCCCCCCCCCCCCCCAGTCCAAAAACATGCAGATCAGGATAATTGGTGTTCCCAAATTGCCCGTAGTGTGTGAATGTGTGTGAGTGTTGACCAGAGGTCCCATCATGGTACAGTAAATATATACATTGAAGTTGGGAGAAAAATGCCATTTCCTTATATGAGGACATCTGGGTGACAAGGGGATATGGCCAAAAGTATGTGGACATTGTGGAACTGTTGTCCGAAGCTCCATGCAGACATGGTGTGTTAGGGTTGAAGTGGAAGAACTCCAGACTTCATAATGTTTTGTAGATTACAAATCCCCATAGCCAAGCTCCAAGATCTAAAGCCTTCCTAAAGAAGTGGAGTTTATTATAATAGAAAAGGGAGCTGATGCTGTACATATGGTTACATACAGTATGGTTGTGGTAGTTAGAAGTCCACAAATGTTTGGCCATTCAGTGTGTACCTGCATGACCTATCAAGTGTCTGACACAGAATGAAGTCTTATTATATCATAGTAAATGGGATGCGTGTCTTTTTTCTTTTGCAGTCTTTCTGAAATATTACAGAATGACAACGTCGAAATCAGCAACCCACAAAGGGAGGCCACCGTTCTGTGCCGCATGCGTCGCTTGCTGAGCGTCCAGGAGCCCATGGATCTCAAAATGCGGCCGTCTTTAAAACGTCACAGCAGTGACATCTCCAGCTTCTTACCACATCGTCGAGAACGGCATTTCCTCTCCAGGGTGGAAGAAAACATGCAGACTGACTCTAAGCTCCATTTCAACGCAACCTTCTACCCTCTTGCCACCGTCAACGAGGTGAACAGCATCTCCTCTTCTCCTGTAACCTCAATACACACTATTTCTCCCAACAATACGCCTTCAGTAGTGGACAGCGAACTCCAACTGGGAGACGACGGTGACGGCGTTGTACGGGAGCAGACGGGACAGCGATCTTCATTAGAGTCAGCACCAGTCCAGGAGCATTGTGATAGGAATCTTGGAGAGGAGCCGAACACAGCAGGAGGAGTCACAAACACAGAACCCAGGAGGCTTAGCTGCTTTTCTCTAGGAAGTAAGAAGAAAATGATCCGACTGTCATTTCAGTCGTCGAGACAGAGCTCGATAAGCAGTACGAGGAGTGATCCCACACAGCTACGGCGAACATCTGAAACTGTGGACTCGACCAGCCAGGATAAAGAACAGAGACCAAACCAAGACGTCTGAAAGCGGCTCTTTGAGAAGCTGGAATATTTACTCCAAACTCAGGTGACTGATCATAACGGCTTCTAGGTGTGCACTGTGTCCGCCGCGTCCATACAGAAGTCATCGTGATGAACCACAACGTGCGAAGATTTGTATTTTCCTATGTTTATATTAATATCGTACTTTCTAGGACATTCATTTTAGTTTCTAAGTTAATTAGTAAGTCAATATATAACAATTTAGTTTTTACTTAGTATTTTTTTTCTGAGTATTTTGCCAAATTTTCAAAATGAGATACATTTTTAGAAATGAGATGAGTTACATGAATAATTCTAAAATTCGAAATAAGACAAAAATAATTAAATAGTTACTAAGACAAAATAATTTAATTCAGAATACCGAGACAAAATATAAATACACCATTTCATACCAATTTATAAATTTAAAATGAGCCACTAAGTAGAAAGAATTGGCTTGTTAAGCCAAAATAATGAAAACAAAGTAAAAAAATAAGTAAAAATAAGTGACGTAATTTAACCCTCATACTGTGTTCTGCTCAAATCTGACGGCTTTATATGTTTCCTCTCTAAAAAAGTGCAGCTAATTAAATCCTCTTGTCATGAGGTTCCATGACTTCACACATTCACGCATTCGAACACATAAAATACATTTCACATATTTGTAAAAATTTGGGTTTTATGGAACTTTTATACATTCACTGTGTTCCTGGTCAAAAATACACTGTCATTGGAAATAAATAGGTAAGACTATAATAGACACACACACACACATGCACCCACACACACACACATAAACTATTTGCCCCTTTTGGCTTCCATGTCAACCCCACACAGGAACCTATCAACAATATCATTTGAACCCCAGGGGAACCTGTTGAAAAACAAAACTGCAACATTGTTTCAATCATCCAACTTTCACGCAGCTTTGAAATATAAATCTTATCTAGAGCGACTAACAGGCCCCCAGGGTCCAACGCGTTATCCCATATCCTAAATGAATGACATCAAGGCCTGTTTTTAACTTTTCCTCACAGACTTTTAAATATCCTTAATGTGTCGGCCTCTAATGGCTTTGTGCTTTAGAGGGAGATCAATCCATGCTGAAAAGAGGGAAAAAACTACATGAGGAGACAGTTAATTGAAGATCTTGGCAAAAGCATGATGGAGCTTCTCATTCAAGGGCGCTGACACCTTACATGAACGGCATCCTTTACCACGTTGGTGGAAGACACGCAAGCTACAGCAGTAACAACTACGACCACTGAAGAAGGAAGATGCAAAAGAAAGAGCTGCCAACTGTGAGCACCAAGAGATAAACAACAAGCTTTTTGTGCCACAGATGTGGTGTATGTATTTGCAAAGAACGAGCAACGACCTCAGTACAGTATATTACCCAACATGCTGACACTAGTCTTCTCAGAGCTACATTAAAAAAACTGTAAATGTGTTTAAACAGTGTATATTTTAAGCACTATTTTTGTAATATAGTTTAGTTTTCCCTTTGTATATTTGAGCTTTGGTTTTCAATAAATAACTCCTACCGGTCCGCTTGGACCCGGAAAACAAAATTTGTTATTTCGTGCCACACTTTAATTTTTTTTTACTTGTTTCAAAAAAGTGACTTTAGTAAACATTTCAGTGAAATATTCTGTGATAATTAAGTTGGCTTGAGAAAGCCAACTTACTGATATCCGACTTAAACTTATTATTATTAGTGGTGCTTGCAAAGCATCACTATTGTTATCTTGCAAACTTATTATTATTATTTTTATTAGTGGTGCTTGCAAAGCATCACTATTGTTATCTTGCAAACTTATTATTATTATTTTTATTAGTGGTGCTTGCAAAGCATCACTACTATTCTCTTGCAAACTTATTATTAAGTGTGTCTATGGTAATAGACATACTTATTACTATTCTACCGAAAAGTTTGGACGTCTCCACGCCGGAGAGCTTTGACCCGACCGCCACGTATGATGCACCGTTGCGTGCGGCTCGGCCGGGAGAACATTTGGGACCTCGGCTCCCGAAGCGATCCGACGCACCGTTTTCCCGTTATTTGGGTTTGAAAATTTCGCCTCTATTTATTATTCTTATTATTATTATTCTTCTTCTTCCGCCTAAAATTTCGGTTCGTTTCTCGTCCCGCAGTTTTGAGAAAACCCACACGTATGTTACATCATTTCGTGCGTCCCGATCGGGAATGGTGTGCTATGACTTTTCTAAGGGGTGGGCGGTTAATTGCCCCCGCAGGGGGCAATTAACCGCCCAAAAAGTCCCATTGACTTAACATTGGGCCAAATTTGACGGCTTGTAGCGCAGAGAGGGAATTTTGTAGAAACGTGAAATTTACCATATGTGAAGATGTTTGCAGCCTGTCTCAGAAGATACAATGCACAAGGGTATAAGTTTTACCCCCGGGGCAAGAGAGGTCCCCAAATTTGCCCCATTGACTTATAATGGGGATTTTGCCGATGAACTAGTCCCGCACCGTTAATCGTAGACCCATGAGTGAGGTGTCAAAGTGTGCAGAATATTCAGCAATAGTTTTCTATGACTTTACTAAGGGGTGGGCGGTTAATTGCCCCCGCAGGGGGCAATTGACCGTGCCATTGACTTATAATGGGGATTTTGGCGAATGATAACTAGTCGTGCACCGTTCATCGTAAACCCATGAATGAGGTGTCAAACCGTGCGACTTATACAGGAATGGGGTACAATGACTGTTCCAAGGGGTGGGTGGTTAATTGCCCCCGCAGGGGGCAATTAACCACCCACAGACTTACCATTGAGACCAACTATGACCGAGTCCCACGAGTGAGGTGTCAAACCAGTCGCCTTATGCGGGGATGGGGTGCTATGAGTCTACTAAGGGGTGGGTGGTTAATTGCCCCCGCAGGGGGCAATTAACCACTCACAGACTTAACACTAACACCAACTTTGCCCGAGACCCATGAGTGAGGTGTCAAACCGTGCACCTTATGCTGGGATGGGGTGCTGTGACTTTTCTTAAGGGGTGAGTGGTTAATTGCCCCCGCAGGGGGCAATTAACCACCCACGGACTTAACATTGAGACCAACTATGGATCCCACTGGACTATAGAAAGGAGGGAGGGCTCATTTAAGGCAGGCAACCAATCAGTCTTTCGGATTGATCATGATGCTCTTAAGCCACGCCCCCTAGCATGCTGTTAGCATGATGCTAACACGATTAGCATGTTGCTAGCATTATGCTAGCAAAATTAGCATGTTGCTAGCCTCCTGATAATTATATCGGCACGTCGATAGCATGATGCTAACGCTATTAGCATGTCGCTAGCATTATGCTAACTGTAGTAACATTTCGCTAAAAACATGTGTAGAATGTTCCTAGCATGATGCTAGTGTGATTAGCATGTTGCTAGCATGACCTTTAGCCGATTAGCATGTCGCTAGCACTGATTAGAAGTGACCATGCATGCGCATAGACACACTTTAAAATTTCTTCAGGAATTTTCGCTCTCTAGTATTACATATACCATCCACTTTTTTCTTCCGCCTAAAACTTTAAACCGTTTCACGCCCCGCAGTTTTGAGAAAAGCCTCACATATGTTATATCGTTGCGAGCGGCTCGGTCGGGAATGGTGTGCTATGACTTTTGGTACGGATCCGTCGCACGGTTTTCCCGAAATTCCCCAAAAACCACCCCATTTTTCCCCCATTCATTTCAATGGGAAATGGCCCGAAAAAGGGTGAAAACATGGGTCACTTTGAAAGCTTACCGTTCGGCCAAAATTCGTCGTAGAAACATCATTCAAAGTTTAAACGGGTCACAAGACTTTGGACTTTTACGGATTGGGTCCATGTTTCGATAACTTTCACGGTTGCTTCACGAGAGCAGTTTAAGTTTGATGAAAATTTTGATTTTTCACCATGCGTGCCACTGTTAACTGCCATATTCACAGGGTGTGAATCGGAGGGTGTCTTTACACTGTCACCACGTCAATATAATACACTCTACGGGCATGAGGATTCAATATGTCGTAGTCAGGAAGTTCCTGCTACGCACGGTGAAACAATTTTTGCGATCGGACCTACGGTTCTCTGTTGGGAAGCGTTTGTTTGAGAGCTTAATTACAGTTTGCAGTTCTCTGTGTCTCTCACAGAGGAGCACATGCACGACCCATCCCCCACACCACCACCACCCACCACATCCCTTCACCCCCCACAACCCCCACCTCCCCCACTGACAGGAGTTATACAGGCACTGAATAATAGCGACACTGATTAGAAGTGACCCGGCATGCGCATAGACACACTTTAAAATTTCTTCAGGAATTTTCGCTCTCTAGTTAGTGGTGCTTGCAAAGCATCACTACTATTCTCTTGCAAACTTATTATTCTTTATCTTATTCTTCTTCTTCCGTATGAAAGTTCGGCGCGTAACTAGTCCCGCACCGTTTGTCGTAGACCCATGAATGAGGTGTCAAATCGTGCGGCCTATACGGGAATGGGGTGCTATGACTTTTCTAAGGGGTGGGTGGTTAATTGCCCCCGCAGGGGGCAATTAACCGCCCCGAAAAGTCCCATAGACTTAACATTGAGGCCAACTTTGACGGATTGTAGCGCAGAGAGTGAATTTTGTAGAGACGTCAAATTTACCACATTTGAAGAGGTTTGCAGCCTGTGTCAGAAGATACCCGGCACAGGGGGATAAGTTCGACCCCCGGGGCAAGAGGGGTCCCCAAAGTTGCCCCATAGAATTTGAATGGGGATTTTGCCAACTTTGCCCATTGACTTATAATGGGAATTTTAAAAAATTACTAGTGCCGCACCGTTCGTCGTAGACCCATGAATGAGGTGTCAACCCGTGCGGCTTATTCGGGAGTAGGGTGCTTTGATTGTTTGAAGGGGTGGGTGGTTAATTGCCCCCGCAGGGGGCAATTAACCACCCACAGACTTAACCCTGACAACAAATTTGACTGAGTCCCGCACCGTTCGTCGTAGACCCATGAATGAGGTGTCAAACCGTGCGGCTTATTCGGGAGAAGGGGTGCTCTGACTGTTTGAAGGGGTGGGTGGTTAATTGCCCCCGCAGGGGGCAATTAACCACCCACAGACTTAACATTGAGACCAACTTTGACCGAGTACCATGAGTGAGGTGTCAAACTGTGCGGCCCATTTTCGGGAACAGGGTGCTGTGACTTTTCTGAGGGGTGGGTGGTTAATTGCCCCCGCAGGGGGCAATTAACCGCCCACAGACTTAACACTGAGAACAACTTTGACTGAGTCTTGCACCGTTTGTCGTAGACCCATGAATGAGGTGTCAAACCGTGCGGCTTATTCGGGAGTAGGCTGCTTTGACTCTTCGAAGGGGTGGGTGGTTAATTGCCCCCGCAGGGGGCAATTAACCACCCACAGACTTAACATTGAGACCAACTTTGACTGAGTCCCATGAGTGAGGTGTCAAACCGTGCGGCCCATCTTCGGGAACGGGGTGCTGTGACTTTTCTAAGGGGTGGTTGGTTAATTGCCCCCGCAGGGGGCAATTAACCACACACACACTTAACATTGATTTAACTGTGGAACCGACTGTCGTAGAGACACACTTTTGCATATATCATCATGCTCATAAGCCACGCCCCCTAGCACCCTCATTAGCATGCTGTTAGCATGATGCTAACGCGATTAGCATTTTGCTAGCATGATGCTAACAAAATTAGCATCTTGCTAGCGTTATGCTAATTTCATCAGCACATCGCTAGCATGATGCTAATGCTATTAGCATGTCGCTAGCATTATGCTAACTTTTCGCTAATAACATGTATAGAATGTTCCTAGCATCATGCTAGTGTAATTAGCACGATGTTTAGCTGATTAGCATGGTGCTAGCTTGATGCTAGCTATATTAGCATGTTGCTATCAAGATCCCATTGTCGTGGAGATATGGAGGGCCAGAGTTTCGCCACGGCAAGCACCACTCACATTTTCTTCAGGAAATGTACCTCTCTAGTTTTTATTCTTCTTCTTCCGTACAAAAGTTTGGCGCGTAACTAGTCCCGCACCGTTTGTCGTAGACCCCTGAGTGAGGTGTCAAATCGTGCGGCTTATACGGGAATGGGGTGCTATGACTTTTATAAGGGGTGGGCGGTTAATTGCCCCCGCAGGGGGCAATTAACCGCCCCAAAAATCCCATTGACTTAACATGGAGACCAACTTTGACAGATTGTAGCGCAGAGAGTAAATTTTGTAGAGACGTCAGATTTACCACATTTGAAGAGGTTTGCAGCCTGTGTGAGAACATACCCCGCACAAGGGGATACGTTCGACCCCCGGGGCAAGAGAGGTCCCCAAAGTTGCCCCATAGAATTTGAATGGGGATTTTGGCGACTTTGCCCATTGACTTATAATGGGAATTTAAGAAAATTACTAGTCCCGCACCGTTCGTCGTGGACCCATGAATGAGGTGTCAACACGTGCGGCTTATTCGGGAGTAGGGTGCTTTGACTGTTTGAAGGGGTGGGTGGTTAATTGCCCCCGCAGGGGGCAATTAACCACACACAGACTTAACACTGACAACAACTTTGACTGAGTCCCGCACCGTTCGTCGTAGACCCACGAATGAGGTGTCAAACCGTGCGGCTTATTCGGGAGTAGAGTGCTCTGACTGTTTGAAGGGGTGGGTGGTTAATTGCCCCCGCAGGGGGCAATTAACCACCCACAGACTTAACATTGAGACCAACTTTGACCGAGTACCATGAGTGAGGTGTCGAACTGTGCGGCCCATTTTCGGGAACAGGGTGCTGTGACTTTTCTGAGGGGTGGGTGGTTAATTGCCCCCGCAGGGGGCAATTAACCGCCCACAGACTTAACACTGAGAACAACTTTGACTGAGTCTTGCACCGTTCGTCGTGGACCCATGAATGAGGTGTCAAACCGTGCGGCTTATTCGGGAGTAGGGTGCTGTGACTGTTTGAAGGGGTGGGTGGTTATTTGCCCCCGCAGGGGGCAATTAACCACCCACAGACTTAACATTGAGACCAACTTTGACTGAGTCCCATGAGTGAGGTGTCAAACCGTGCGGCCCATCTTCGGGAACAGGGTGCTGTGACTTTTCTAAGGGGTGGGTGGTTAATTGCCCCCGCAGGGGGCAATTAACCACCCACAGACTTAACATTGATTTAACTGTGGAAACGACTGTCGTAGAGACACTCTTTTGCATGTATCATCATGCTCATAAGCCACGCCCACTAGCACCCTCATTAGCATGCTGTTAGCATGATGCTAACGCGATTAGCATTTTGCTAGCATGATGCTAACAAAATTAGCATCTTGCTAGCGTTATGCTAATTTCATCAGCACATCGCTAGCATGATGCTAACGCTATTAGCATGTCGCTAGCATTATGCTAACTTTTCGCTAATAACATGTATAGAATGTTCCTAGCATCATGCTAGTGTAATTAGCACGATGTTTAGCTGATTAGCATGGTGCTAGCTTGATGCTAGCTATATTAGCATGTTGCTATCAAGATCCCATTGTCGTGGAGATATGGAGGGCCAGAGTTTCGCCACGGCAAGCACCACTCACATTTTCTTCAGGAAATGTACCTCTCTAGTTATTATTATTATTATTATTATTATTATTATTCTGAGACTAAATTTGTAAACTCTATCTCCTCCTAGAGCTTTAACTCCACTAACTCCAAACTCGGCCCAGACCTTCAGACTGATCTCGCGGGGTGTGCTATATCTTTTCTAACTGATCGGACTTACTAATTGCCCCGCAGGGGCAATTAACCGCCCTAAAAATCCCATTTACTTAACATTGAGAGAATTTTGACGGTTTGTTGCGCAGAGAGGGAATGTGGTACAAACGTTAAATTAACCCTATTTGAAGATGTTTGCAGCCTTTGTCAAAAGATACCATGCACAAGGGTATAAGTTTTACCCCCGGGGCAAGAGAGGTCCCCAATTTGCCCCATTGACATATAATGGGGATTTTGGCGATGAACTAGTCCCGCACCATTTATCGTAGACCCATGAGTGAGGTGTCAAAGCGTGCAGAATATTCGGGAAGAATTTTTCTATGACGTTCCTAAGGGGTGGGCGGTTAATTGCCCCCGCAGGGGGCAATTAACCGTCCCATTGACTTATAATGGGGATTTTAGCGAATTATAACTGGTCCCGCACCGTTCATCGTAAACCAACAAATGAGGTGTCAAACCGTGCGCCTTATTCGGGAATGGGGTGCCGTGACCTTTCTAAGGGGTGGGTGGTTAATTGCCCCCGCAGGGGGCAATTAACCACCCACAGACTTAACATTAAAACCAACTTTGACCGAATCCCATGAGTGAGGTGTCAAACCGTGCGCCTTATTCGGGGATCGAGTGCTGTGACTCTTCTAAGGGGTGGGTGGTTAATTGCCCCCGCAGGGGGCAATTAACCACCCACAGACTTAACATTGAGACCAACATTGCCCGAGTCCCATGAGTGAGGTGTCAAACCGTGCGCCTTATTCGGGGATCGACTCTTATTCGGGGATCGACTCTTCTAAGGGATGGGTGGTTAATTGCCCCCGCAGGGGGCAATTAACCACCCACAGACTTAACATTGAGACCAACATTGCCCGAGTCCCATGAGTGAGGTGTTAAATCGTGCGCCTTATTCGGGGATCGGATGCTGTGACTCTTCTAAGGGGTGGGTGGTTAATTGCCCCCGCAGGGGGCAATTAACCACCCACAGAATTAACATTAAAACCAACTTTGACCGAAACCCATGAGTGAGGTGTCAAACCATGCGCCTTATTCGGGAATGGGGTGCTGTGACTTTTCTAAGGGGTGGGTGATCAATTGCCCTCGCAGGGGGCAATTAACCCCCCACAGACTTAACATTGAGACTAACTTTGCCCGAGTGCCATGAGTGAGGTGTCAAACCGTGCGCCTTTTTCGGGAATGGTGTGCTATGACTTTTGGTAGGGATCCGTCGCACGGTTTTCCCGAAATTCCCAAATAACCACCCCATTTTCCCCTATTCATTTCAATGGGAAATGGCCCGAAAAAGGGTGAAAACATGGGTCACTTTGAAAGCTTACCGTTCGGCCATAATTTGTCTTAGAAACATCATTCAAAGTTTAAACGGGTCACAAGACTTTGGACTTTTACGGATTGGGTCCATGTTTTGATAACTTTCACGGTTGCTTCACGAGAGCAGTTTAAGTTTGATGAAAATTTTGATTTTTCACCATGCGTGCCACTGTCAACTGCCATATTCACAGAGTGTGAATCGGAGGGTGTCTTTACACTGTCACCACGTCAATATAATACACTCTACGGGCATGAGGATTCAATATGTCGTAGTCAGGAAGTTCCTGCCACTTACGGTGAAAGAATTTTTGCGATCGGACCTACGGTTCTCGGTTGGGAAGCGTTTGTTTGAGAGCTTAATTATTACAGTTTGCGGTTCTCTGTGTCTGTCACAGAAGAGTGTGTGTGCGCATGCACGACCCATCCCCCACACCACCGACTTGTTAATGCCAATTAGACTCAATCAAACTTCTCTTCTATGTACTATTTCTAACCCATTCAAACTCATTCAAACTCATCTATCTATCTATCTATCTATCTATCTATCTATCTGTAATCTGATTATTTCTATCTATCTATAGACTTCCCTTCTATGTACTATTTCTAACACATTTTAACTCATTCAAACTTATCTAACTTTTCTAATCTATCTATCATCTGACTATTTTAATTAATCTATCTATCTATCTATCTATCTATCTATCTATCATCTGACTATTTATTACTAATCTATCTATCTATCTATCTATCTATCTATCATCTGACTATTTCTATCTATCTATCTATCTATCTATCTATCTATCTATCTATCTATCTATCTATAATCTGATTATTTCTATCTATCTATAGACTTCCCTTCCATGTACTCTTTCTAACACATTTTAACTCATTCAAACTTATCTAACTTTTCTAATCTATCTCTTATCTGACTATTTTAACTTATCTATCTATCTATCTATCTATCATCTATCTATCTATCTATCTATCTATCTATCTATCATCTGACTATTTATAACTAATCTATCTATCTATCTATGTATCTATCTATCATCTGACTATTTCTAACTAATCTATCTATCTATCTATGTATCTATCTATCATCTGACTATTTCTAACTCATCTATCTATCTATCTATCTATCTATCTATCTATCTGTAATCTGATTATTTCTATCTATCTATAGGCTTCCCTTCCATGTACTCTTTCTAACACATTTTAACTCATTCAAACTTATCTAACTTTTCTAATCTATCTATCATCTGACTATCTATCTATCTATCTATCTATCTATCTATCTATCTATCATCTGACTATTTATAACTAATCTATCTATCTATCTATCTATCTATCTATCTATCTATCTATGTATCTATCATCTGACTATTTCTAACTCATCTATCTATCTATCTATCTATCTATCTATCTATCTATCTATCTATCATCTGACTATTTCTATCTATCTATCTATCTATCTATCTATCTATCTATCTTTCTATCTATCTGTAATCTGACTATTTCTATCTATCTATAGACTTAATCATGAATCTATCTATCTATCTATCAATCTATATATCTGTAACTGTCTATCTGTCTGACACTATCTATCTATCTGTCTTTTAAACCTTTTAAACTTAAACTGTTTAAACTTTTTTAACTTCTTAAACTATTTTAAACTTTTCACACTTTTAAACTTTTATCTCCGGCTTTCTCAAGCCAACTTAAAGTTTGTCTAAACAAACTTTTGTATCTAGTTTCATCTTAGTATTTGTTATAACCAAAAATATTATATTATATTATATTATATTATATTATATTATATTATATTATATTATATATTCTATTCTATCATATCATATCATATCATATCATATTATACTATATCATATTATATCATATATTCTATTCTATTAAATTATATTATATTATATTATACTATATCATAATATATAATATATTCTATTCTATTCTATTAAATTCTATTCTATTCTATTATATTATATCATAATATATCGGATAGGGTATTATATCATAATACCTATTATAATATAATATAATATCATATATCCTATTCTATTCTATTATATTATATTGTGGCGTGGGCGGGGCGGCGGCTGACGACCAGCATGCCTTGCGGGGATGTCAGTGTGTTCACCATGTTGGGGAAAGGTGTTTTGGTTAGTGGCTTCGGCCCTGTTTGTGTGTGTGGGGGTGTGTGACGTGTGAAATGTGCTCTGGTTCAGGCTGAAGCTGAATTGGATGTAGGCTCCTGAGTGAAGGTGCTGCTCATGCCATACCTGCTGTGTGCCTAATAAAGTACTCCCAGCCATTGTATTGGGCAACAAATAAGCTCACTTGTCTCTCCAGCATTCTTGCCGGCGTGAAAACGCTACAATATTATATTATATCATATATTCTATTCTATTCTATTCTATCATACATTATATTATATTATATTAATTATATCTATAGAATGTTATTTTCCCTAAAAAAACGAGTGGTATGTGTTCAGGTAACTGGATGTACAACAGCAAATACAATAATATGTTTACGAGGATGTGAGTCTGTACACTGGGTGAGTGTGAGTCTGTGAGTCGAGTGAACATGGCTTGGGACATTATTTTATATATAACTTACAGACACTGAGACTGTAACCAGCTGTCACTTTAAAGCCAATAGCATTCCTGTGTTTCTCCTTGTGAAGCCTATGAGCGAGATATTTTAAGATAGGAGGTTGTCAATTTGTACAATGCAAACTTTTTTTTGTGTAGGAAGACTTTCAGGTTTCTATGATGATCAGGTTTCATCATAGAAACCTGAGGTTTTTTGTTACATTTCAAACACTGCTTCAAAGCTCCCAAACACTTTAATCAATCCCCTCAATTTAAAGTTTAAACAAGGCCGGACTGTCTGCTCTGATATACATTTTGGGAGGTTGGTCTAAAATGTTGAGTGTGCATTAGGAAAAGGGGAAAGATAAATCAGTGTATGTCCACAGTAAAAACCCCATTATAGTCAAGAGCAAGGCTGTTTAAGTATATAATATTTCGATATGGATAACTTTTAGAAATAATGTTTATGGACGAGAGGATTAAACAGCATTTAAAAAGTGTCATGTCTTTACTTCTATTATTTGTTGATAATTGTTATGTTGGAAGGGGTGAGGACATTTTGGCATTTTAGTTTTTTATTCCTCTATATAACCCCCTGCTACACTAATGCACTTATTCCAGTGTTTCACTGGTGCTTGGATACCATCAAGATGGAAAGTTTTCTCAGTACACCAGGGCCATGATCGAACTGCCTGCTGCACGTCCTGGCCTCCCAGGAACTCCTTTAATGACCCGAACACGTGGAAATGGCTTGGAGCGAGGTCAGGGCTGTACGGAGGTTGCGACAATAACTCTAGTAAAATCTGTCTAGGAGTGGATTTAATGATCTCGCATTTGGTTGATTGTTATAACAAAAATATCATAAATAAGACTTTATTCAAGATACTTTTACTGGGTAAGATGATATTTTCTTGGGCGTGTGTTTTAGTGATTTAAGTAGTGATTCCAAGTTTAATGCTTGTATAACTCTTGTAGATGATGCTGATTAGTTTGGATCCAGGGCATGTTCAAATAGAAATAACCCATAACCCTATTAACTCTGAATATCTATATTGTTTTAAATTTTGGCACATAAATAACAATCATGCAGAACTTAAGTACGTATCAGTAATAATAAAAATAAATAAAACATACTCAGGATTGATGCTTTTCTAAGGAAAATATTTACTTCATACAAAGAAAAGAGCAGAACAAAAATAAGTCAATCAGAACCGTAAAAGAAAACAGTTTTACAGAACACTCCGAAGCTACACGAGTACAGTATAACGCAGTGTCAGCTCAAACATGGCATCCAAACTCCAAAACCTTTTATTTTAGTCGATATAAAAATAGTCGCATAAAAATCAAAAAATAAAAAGGTGGCAGAACGTTAAAATAAGAAAAATAAAAAGTAATAAATACACTTATTCTTTGGAGATACAGTGCAGACGAGATTCTGGGCATCACATCATGATTGGCGCTGTGTGGACAGCTGTCTCTCCCAGAACACAACATCGTTTAACCCCCAAAAACAACAGCTTAAAGCAGTGCAGGCTGTGACGGTGAAGGATATAAAAAAAATAAAAATAAAAATAAAACACACACAGCCAAAATGCAGTAAGTTGTAAAATACATATATAGCTTTCTAACATTTATTTGTGGTCAGTTTTCACTGGTCCATTTGTCAACCTCTTTAAATAAAATGACATTAAAGCTTTCTCCCGCCCCCAAAAAATTAAAATGTCAAAGAATCAAAGTAATTTAACACGGAACATGTGTAAAGACGTGGATGAAAGCGAAATCCAAATACATGCATTTTGGGTTTGTTTTCCCCCTGGATCAGGAGCAGCGTTCTGATTGGTTGGACGTTAATCCACATCGCCTTCAAACACATACAATATAATCTGGACCCCCAAAAAATCTGTAGTTCACACAGATATTTTATTGACATTGCCATGATTTAAGGAGAATACCGATGTCAATTCGTTTCGATATTTATTATTATTATTATTATTTTAAAGGTCTACAATATTTTCCATCCATCCATCTTGTAGTCCAATTAGGGATTGTGGAAGCCCACGGTGATCATTGTATTTATTTCCATCGTACGACCGTGGTAGGACCTCCGGTCAATATTCACACGCAATTTCAAACACTACAGGCAATTTCGGAATGTCAATTCGCTTAATCTGCATGTCTTTGAACTGTGTGAGGAAACCGGAGAAGCTGGAGGAAACCCAGCAAGCACGGGGAGAACATGCAAACTCCATGCAGACGGGAATCGAACCTGGACCCTGGAGGAGCAAGGAGACTACGCCACTGTGCCGCCTTCTGGTATTTTACGTTTAACAAAAACCTTTGGATCCATTTTAAATGTCCATTAGGAAAGATTGGTTAAAAAAACAGGTCTCTTACGGTTAAACCGAGGCGATTTGAATACTTTTCTTTCCCACTGTATAACCACCCACATACTGTACTGTATACCAAGCCGCTCATCCACATGGTATTCTGATTCAAACTTACTGTCATGACATCAATCAACTGTTTGAGTTACAACGTACAGTTTAAACATTCTCATGATTTAAAGGGGGTTAATTTTTTTTTATACAATGCCCTTTTATCATACATACAGTATTTTTCCACCCCGTCAGCAATGAAAAATATTCTGTTATAAATGGAAAAATCAGAAATGATAAATACTGCCTGTGTAATTGTAATAAGGAGCCATGAAGCTGAAAGGAAATCAGTTCTGACACTGCGAGGGCTCTGTCTAGCATCGATCAAAGGGGAATTACTGTACAATCTGCGTAATACTAGATCTTCACCTGTTTAACTTTAATACCTGCTCCGGTGACATTTTCAAACCTGGTCCAATGTAACCTTTTAACCAGTCTGGATTATGTTTACAAGGTTAAGAGGAACACACTTCTCTCATATGATCTGGGCATCACCGTTATGGGTGCTTGCATAGAACAGTTAAAAAAAAAAAAAAACACACACATATAAAATAATGTCCTAAAGCACGTTATAACACACTCTCTAAACAGGATTATGCAAAAGTGTTTCCACAGTGATATCCGAAGTAAGTACAGTAAGATGTGATATGAAGGCTTTGGATCAGCATGACTCATGTTGTACCCTTAGGGGTTAATAATCCATGTATCATCAAATGTTTGGATTCTTGACCTGTTTCGGCGTTCTCACATTTTTTCGATGAGTCTGACTCAGAGGGAGAGTCAAACCATGATTACATTTACATTTGTTTACATAATTGCAGGCCCTGGGGTGTGTGACGCCAGTCCGAAGACTAGAAGGACACCGCTCTGTTTTTCAGATTCATGAATCGGAAACATATGTACATTAGATAAAAGAGGAAAAACGGGAAACGAAAAGCTTTAAAATATAGTATCAAAATCTAATATATAATGGCGGAATGATATAATAATAATTCTTTTTTGTTTTTTATTTTTTTTTTCCATACAAAAAACAAAAGAACCGAGAGGAACAATATTAAAAGGGGGGGTCTATAAATACAGAACGGGGGTGCGTCTCGTCCGGAGAGCTGGAGGTGGGCCGGCCATCCTCACGACGGCTCGTTCACCGTTCGCTCCAGCTCGATGACGCTCGGCATTTCGTTGGATTGCGACTCTGCTGACCTGCAGAAGGAGAACGAGTTAGGAAGACGTTGGATGAGGACACACAGCGACTCTGAATGCCAATGTATCCAGTAACAACTGGCTCACAGAAGAACCCATTGTGCATGCGCGGAGGAGTGAGATTACCGGTGCATGTGCAGGTCGATGAGGAGGGCTTTCTGCGTGTTGGTGCCGTTGTTCTGAACGTAGGGTGGGCTGGGCTCTGGAGTTTGAGGCGTGGCCTGTTGGAGTCTGCGCTGCTGCTCCAGACGCCACATCATCAAGGCGGTAGACTGTGTGTCCCACTCTGGATATTCTCCGCCCAGACCGGAGGGGCGGGGCTCGTCACCTACGCCGTGCTCCTCAAAAGACAGCAGGTTTCTGGACTTCACTGGTGGACAGAACGCTCAGTTTTAGACTTGGGAGACTAAAGGGTTTTATTCCCATATGAATGTTTACCCATGACTGAGTGAAAATCCTGTAAATTCTAAAATATATGATTGGATCCTACTCAAACATCTGAACTTTTACACATATTTAAAAGAAAGAAAGAAAGAAAGAAAACACATCCTCTGTTCAGTGTTCAGTAGGTCAAGAACCAAGAGTCACTTCAGTTTGTGAAAACAAGTTGTTTTACTGCATTTGCATTAATTAAAGGGGAACTATTATGCAAAAAAGAAAAAAAGTCATTTTCGGACATCCACATTGATCTGCTTTCTGCATGAATGCACAAGAAAATATTTTTTAAAAAATAACGTTTTCCTTATTGTTCGTATCGTTTGAGGCTTAAATAAGCAAATCAGCCCTCCCTAACCCCCCCACCCCCCACTTCTACCCAGGGTGCATTTATTAAGAGTCAAAGGAAATCCCGCTATGCTAGCAAGTACCAGCTAACCTCTTCTTGCTAACCACTTCCAGCCTTCCTCAGCTGATTTCAGTTGTGTTTTAACTTTTCCATCTCTAAATATTAATGATGTCATCGTGAACTTAACAATCTTACGTATATTTTTCACCCTTATCGTGTTCATCAGAAATGCATCTGGGAAAAGGCTAAAAACAAGGAAGAACGTTTACAGTCGTTGCGTTCCGATTGGCTAGTAAAAACATCCGTGAAGCTACAGACACTGAAACGGCGTGTTCGGAAAAGGAGTGAAACAAACAAAAAAAACAGAAACACAGAGTAGCCTGGATCTGGGACACTTATAACTGATATTTTGAGGACCTTGTGTAAAGTCGATTAAAAAGGAGGAAACATAAGTGGGCTTTTAATTAATGAGAAATAAAAGAGAGAGCCAACACAAACCCATCGATTCTAACCAAATAAATAGCGGTGATAAAAACGGAGGATGGGCTGCGGAGCCGAGAACAGAAGCCTGACAGCTGATAAAGTAAACAACATCCACCTCGCCCTTTCAGGCTTTACCCTTTGTGCTCCCTCCCGTACGTGCACGTGACCTTTTATAGAGGCCTGGAGAGTGCGTTGCTTTGTAAAGGTGATCAACATAGACATGCACGTACTAGAATTCTAAAAAAAAAAATCAAGTGGAATATTTTGGTCTGGTTTGGCTTGTGCAGACATATTGCTGCAATCTGTTACGCAATACCTGTGGTGGTGTAAGACTCCTGCATGGTGAGCTCTCTGGACAGTTCAGACTTTGTGATGGATGAGCAGGGGCTCAGGCCTTGGTAGAAGCTACCCAGGAACACGGCGAAACACAGGACCACAGCCTGCAGGACCACAGCACAGACACGCGCTCATGAACATTCTCCAAGCGTCAGGGTGATATATTCTCACTGAATATGTTACTCACTTAGTAAAGTGTTAAAACAGTGGAAGCGTGATAGTAAAAAACTTCTCATATTCGTTATTCCACGCTTTTGTTTGCATAGGTGTCTTCCACTTTCTCTTTCTCTTTTTTCTAAAACAAACACACACATGCACAACCGATCGAGAGTGAGAGTGAGAGAGAGAACACCTGGTCCTCACCATGAGGCACGTGGAGGTCTGAGTGCTGGCCATCTTGCACGAGCGAGGGACCTTTCCTGTCACCATGGCCTGCAGCGAGTGCAGCTGCTGCAGCAAAGACCTGAGACGAGAAGAAGAAGAATATTTAACACATTCGGGATTAAAAGCTCCCTCCGCACTCATTTTTATAATCCTGTGTTCAAACGTACTTGTTGGTGCTTTCAAGGTTCTCCACTTTCCTGCGCAGCTCACTGTTCTCATTGGAACATGTCTCCACCCTGTGGACAGAAACAGCACTGCGATGTTACAAATAACAAAACAAAACAAAAGGTATTGTGTGTAACGCGATATGGTATTCTAGAATGTAAAAAAAAAAAATAACAAAAGTGGATCTGATTGGAGGCTGCAGGACTAGATGGAGAGATCACTGCATGACACGAATACTACCGTTAGACATAACGCGTCTCTTAATGAGACAACGGCTCATGGACACTAAGGTGGTTCAGATTTACCTTAACTTATAGGCACACAAGTGTTGCATGTGTAAGGAGAGGGGCGGGGTCATGTCATGATGTCATCATGTCATGTAGTGAACTGTCTATACACAGCGGGTTCTGTCTATACACCGCAAGTCCTGTCTATACAGTGTGTTCTGTCTACACAGTGGGTTAGTAAATTCTCTATGTAGTGGACCATCAGTCCGCTCATCCTCTAAACACGTACTTTTTCTCCAGGGCGTCCACATATTCTTTTTTCTTTCTGCGACTTTCCTGAGCAGAAATCTGAAAAAAAAAAACAGATATCATGACACGTCATTAGAATCGGCCTCATATCTCATCACACACACACACACACACACACACACACACACACACACACACACACACACACACAGACGACACACACACTGCGCACACCTTGTTCTTGATTTTCCTGCGGATCTTTTTCAGGGCCTTCTCCTCTGATTTGGACAGGGGCAGTTTAGTGGGGACGGGGTATCCCTCTGCGATCAGGGTGCGTCTCTCCTCTTCAGTCAGCAGCAGGGGGCCGGAGCCCTGCAACTTCTGTCAGAATAAAGAGAGAGAGAGAGAGAGAGGGAGAGAGAGAGAGACGGAGACACTTCTTAATGTGTGATTGTACAATCCGAGTCCGCTGCGTAGAGACCGAAGCTCGCTGGGACACGACGGGAAAGAAAAAAAGGTTAAAAAACAATTATCAATTAACATTAATTCTTTACATTAATCATCTTTAATGATTAATATTTAATTATTTTATTTTATCATTAACATTTTATAGAAAACAACCCAAACCAAAAAAAATAAATCTCTGTATACACATTATATAAAATGACAGTTTACTGGTATTGACCCTGAGCTGAGGTTACAATTATACAGGCTTGAGCTTCACCATGTGTGTGTGTGTGTGTGTGTGTGTGTGTGCATTCCATCACACTCACGTGAGGGGCGGTGAGCAGGGGCGAGTTGGACAGCGAGTTGGGCAGCGAGGCGGGCGTGCGCTGCGCCACCTTGAGGACCGCTGGGTTGGACGTGGGACTGGCGGGGACGCAGGAGCGCACAGGACTCTGACTGCCCTCTGTGTCACTGCCGTGAGAGCTGGGGGGAGTCGGGGGCATCTGCAAAGTCTCATGCTCTACACACACACACACACACACACACACACACACACACACACACAAGAACAGCTATAACTATACAGCAGTCTACACTAACACAGTTCTCTATTTATTACACTCTTCTCCTCCTCTAAGGAGGCGTGGCCTGGGTGGAGTTTATACTGGAGTTAGAACGGGATCATGGAGGTCTCACACACTCACACACACATACTCTCACACTCTCACACACACACTCTCTCTCACACACACTCTCTCTCACACACACTCTCTCTCACACACACTCTCTCTCACACACACTCTCTCACACACACACTCTCTCACACACACACTCTCTCACACACACACTCTCTCACACACACACTCTCTCACACACACACTCTCTCACACACACACTCTCTCACACACACACTCTCTCACACACACACTCTCTCACACACTCTGATGCAGGTTTTACCTTTAGGAGAGAGGTTCAGGAACTGATCCACTTCATGCGGCTCCAGTTTAATCTGCGGGCTGAAGCTCTCGTCCTCCTTCGCCTGCAGTCATCATACAGAAACATCAATCACATCTCCCTTTAGAATCAATTACACTGATAGAACCCACTGTAAAGCCGAGTCGAATAAGCGTCATGAGTGCACTTAAACACCACACAGACCTGTGTGACGAGCTGCGTGGTCTGTGAGAGGGACGCGGCCGTCGCCGGTTTAACCGTGAGCGTGAGAGTCACTGTAGGCAGCAGCGTTGGAGAGTCACAGAGCAGAGGCTCCATCTTCAGGTTTAACTTGTCCTCCTCATCATCCTCCTCCTCCATCTCCTCATCCTCTTCCTGCTGCTGCTGCTGCTGCTCCATGGGCCAGTCGTCACTGTCTGACTCTCCTGCACACACTACAACGTTCACCATCATCATCATCATCATCATCATCATCATCACCATCATCATCGAGCATAAAGAATTACATTGAAACATGCTTGGATACCTGTCATAGTTAAAAAAGTGAAATAAATATGATTTTCATTTTCATTTATTACTCAGTGGTGAGTTTCTCGCCCGCCATGCGAAAGGCCCGGGTTCAAATCCCATCTGATGCCCAAACCCCAGCCACTGTAAGCACGGATAAAATGGGAGTGTTGTGTCTGCATGGGCATTTGGCCTAAAACCTGTGCCAAGGTGTCCCTTGTCCACGTCACCCTTATCCAGAGCGACTTTTATTTTCATCTCATTATACATCTGAGCAGCTGATGGTTTAAGGGCCTTGCTCAAGGGTCCAACAGGGACAACTTGGTTGCCGTGGTGTGTAAACCTGCGACCTTCTGAACCATAGTCCTATAATGTCTTAACCACTGAGCTTCCTCTGAATAAAGTCATGAAATCAAATATTCAATACGAGTCCGTGGGGGATTTTCACAGTGTAATCTGGCAACTCAAAAAGTAAAAGTAAGTGAACGTACAAATGTGTTTGAGCGAGTAAAAACATAACTTGTCTGCATTTACATAAATAATTACATAAGTAGTTTTTTATATGATTAGTGATGATGCCCAAATATATCGCCATAAAGCGAGTGTAGCTATTTCGCATTAAGCTTGTTAAACTCGCGGACATCGCAGCGCGCTCAGCATGGTGCACGAGTGTACACGTTCTGTTTATCTAATCATCAAGTCTAGGCTCTTCGTCGTATAATCTGACACAGAAGAATGGTCATCAGATCAGTGTCTTACAGAATTCTGGCTATGTCTCCCCCGGGGTCGTGTTGCACACTGTGACACTGTGACAAGGAAACAGACCGGTTTAACTCATCCTACAGGAAGTAACAGTGATGTCGTAACTTCAGATTTTTGACTCAGCAGAAAAACACAGAGATTCTGGATTCCTAGTCTTTGTGGATGTCTTTGGAGATATCTGTGATCAGATTCTGTGATGTCCCTCGGGCGAGACATTTCCCCGCACTCACCTGACTCGCTGCTGGTTTTCTCCAGGATCAGATGGGACAAGGGCGACTGGGGTCTGGAGTCTCCGCTCAGCGAGTAACTGTGCTCAGCCTGGATGTGAGGAGGCGGCGGAGACGCCGGGCTCAGCTCCTCCTCCTCCTCCTCCTTCTCCAGGTCCATCATGTGGCCCCTCCCCGACAGGAAGGGGTCGCTCAGGAGCTGTCCCAGCAGCGCCTCCTGAGACAGGTCATCCAGGAGCTCGGTGAAGTGCTGCACAGACAGAATGAGATAAGAAACACGATTAGGCGTAATGAAGAAACATTTTTAAAAATCGATTCAGTTATGTAGTGAAATTCATTCCAAAATAAATTGTTTTTTAAAGCCATTGCTTGTAATAGAGTTTTTCAAAAATTTGCAGTTCCTCTATGATCCTACAGGTGGTGTGCTTTAAATTGTTCACACACTGGCAGGTAACACAGGATCCTGTGCGGTAGGATTACCACAAATTATTTGCTGGGTTTTTGTTTTTTATTAATTGTAACAAAATCTGGAGGATTAAAAACAAATATATAAAAACAAGACAAATCTAATCAGCACGTATATATCGTGATAATATTGTATCAGATGATTAATGGTGATTCCCACCCCTCATATTTAATGTTAAAATTTATAATAAATTTATAAAATAATTATAATAGAAATAGAATAAATCAGTCACCTATATAAAAACTATAATGTCTGATAAAGGCAAAGACAGAATCACCGAACCGAACGCCTTGCGTGTTCGTCCAAGACCTGTCCAAAACTTGTTCGCATCAGTGGAAAGCCAAGTGAAGCAAATTTACGAATTTTCCACTTTTTTTTAATTTTTTTAATTAAGTGAAGCTTTTCAAAAGCCTCAGCCCATGATGGCAATGTTGCTTTCGGCATGCCTTAAAAAAAAGCTGTGAGCGTGTGTGTGTGTGTGTGTGTGTGTGTGTGTAATATTGATCATTTTTTTGTTGGCTGGAACAGATTATCTGCATTTACATTATTTTTAATGGGACAAATCTTACCGCTATACGAATTTCCATCTTAAGAGCTCGCCTCCAGAATGAATTCAATTTCTCTTTGCTGAGAATTTGCAGATATTTACCTACAATCTCTTAATAAGATTATTACGAACCAAATATACGACTATAATAATAAGTCTGTTTATAGAAAATTCAGACTGTTGCCAGGATATTTTAATAATTGAAGAGCAAAACGATCTTCCAGTAGAAGAGGAAACATCCAGAATAGGCGTGATCTTAAATGTGGTTTGTTCCAGATTCGAGATTTTATCAGTTAGTAAGATACGACCCTACTGGTGTAACTTTACTTTTAGTCAAAACACTACAAATAAATAGAAAAACAGATGTAAAGTTTATGCTCAGGATTGACAAAAAGTGTGTATGTCATCTCTCATGAACCAGCAAAGACAGGATAAAAACATGACAAAAGCAAAGTTTTTTAAGAAACTGCGCACAGATGGATAGTTTCCTGTTTTTCATTGCTTTCTTAAACTATTCGAATTCATTAAACTTGCAATTCAGCAGAGACATCAGAACGACTCGGTCTTTGTAAATTCCTCTGTAGAGTTTTCTTGAATTTCCCTGAAGGTAAGTCATGTTTGAACAAATCTTGCTAAAAATCTTGTTAAAAGCTCAACACGACGGCACGTGTTTGGGGTTGTGCCTTCGTGATTTACACCATAATCACCGCTTTTGTTTTTTTTTCCTGAGACTGCAGATACCACACCTCTACACCTCTACACCTCCAGGGCTTGTTCTGTCCCTGTTAACTGCCCCAGGTTCAGCCGCAGAGCCAGGGGCTGGTGATCAGCTAAACGACACCCTACACGGGCGGGTAAACGACTCTCAGCGGGATGCTTTAGAGGTCGCGTCTCACAGCCCGTATACCACAGTCTGAGCGGAAAAAAAGAAAAAGAATGGCGTAACCCGGTGTCCAGACAAGCCGACATTCACTCCGCTAATCAGATCTCGCTGTGTACAATTGGCAAGTTTGAGATCTTCCTCAGATGTTTGGCTAAAGGGCAGATCATTTCTTCTTCCCTCCACCTCCTTCCCTCTCTCTCTCTCTGCCTCATCCTGCAAAAGCATTCGCTTCCCTCGGACAAGTCAGGACAAGCTCAACCCCAGCTGGGATCTTAGAACTCGCCTGTCTCTTGGGTGGACATGTTCTCTACATTCCTCACAAACAGTAGCCATCCTTCTGCGCTGGATTTCTCTCGAACAGGATCAAGGCCGTGTCTCTCAACATCAGCTCTATAACCTTGGCAGGTTGTCGCTGTGCATGGATCGGTAGAATTCCTGAAATGGTTCGAGTTTGGTTTAAATGGTGTGTTTTATGAGAACAGGCATTTGCTGCTTGTCCTGAAACTCTGGAATGGTTGTCTAGGATGTTCTTAAATGTAATAATAAAAATTATCACTCACTCACTCACTCATCGTCTATACCGCTTTATCCTGTATTCAGGGTCGCGGAAATCGAACCCGGACCCTGGAGGTGCTAGGCAACAGTGCTAACCACTAAGCGGCCTAATAAAAATGATATATAAAAAAATCATTTTTCAGCAAACTTAGAAAAATGTTGAAACACAATTAAAGTGGTGATTACATCATTGGCACGGTGGACGAATCCCCGTTAATGCCACAGAAAACCGTGTTAAAGAAACAAAAAAAAAACTGTCCGTGCTTCCTGGGTGGGAGGAGCATAATCTTTTTCGTTAGCCAATCACACGAGTCGATGAGCTCATCCATGCGGAAGGGTGTGGATAGCGCTTTCCGCGGAACCTCAGTGGTGGGTAGAAATCGGGCAAGGGTAAAAATGTGGGAAAATCCCAGACACGTCATGGTGGAAATGCTCGAAAGTACTTGATTATACGGAGCATAAACAACAACAAGAGGACGCTCCAGGCAGCACCAACGGAACG